>NC_057814.1:583838453-584107503 GCF_018294505.1 Triticum aestivum | reverse complement strand
ATAGGAGGTCCGTTTCCTCTGTTTTGCGGTACGCCACACCCCTCCCGATCAACAAGACCCCCATTTCGACCGTAGGAGGTCCGTTTCCTCCGTTTTGTGGTACGCCACACTCCTCCCGATCAACAGGACCCCCGTTTCGACAGTAGGAGGTCCGTTTCCTCTGTTTTGCGGTACGCCACACCCCTCCCCATGAACAAGACGCATTCCGTTGCCTCCCCATGAACACGACGCATTCCGTTGGCTCCCCATGAACACGACGACGACGTTGTTTCTCCGTTCCGACCAAGCCATGTACACGAGCCCTGGCCGTACGTATGCGCGAGTAGGCATTCGAGACCCCGCCCGTATATACACATACGTGGCCATATTTTCTTTCTTGCACCCTGGCCGCTGTACGTACGTGTACATGCTACGTGTGCGCCTCTACTACGACACGTACGCCCCTCTACTACGACACGTGCGCGCCTCTACATCCACCAGTATATATGTACGTACACGTTCGCGACCAGAATGACAACGCTACGTACGCTTCGACCAGGTGGGTCCCGACTGTCACGCACATCCTTGCCTGCGAAGATGTAGCTGGTGGGTCCCAGCAGTCAGGGGGCGAATCGTTTTTTTGCCTGGACGCACTTCCTTGCGTGCGAAGATGTAGCTGGTGGGTCCCAGCAGTCAGGGGCAAACGTTTTTTTGCAAAATACGGTGGCCCGTCCGGTGGGTCCCCCCTGTCAGGTGGAGGAATAATTATTTTGCACGTAATAAGGAGGCACTTCCTTGCTGCGGCCGTGGACCCAGCTGTCAGCCTCTCCACGTACAGTCCACGTCCGATGGAAGCCGTTCCTTGACCATGTTGACCAAGCCATGCCGAGAGCACCAGGGCGGTGGACGACGGCAAGGCCTAGGAAGGGGACGACGTGGAGCCGGAGAAGACGCGGAAGTGGATGCCCACGCGTAGAGGAGTACGAGGGTTCACTGGTTCGCTGCGGTGTGAGGCTGCCGTTGCCGCAGAATAACAAGGGGTGTGGGTGAGTAGAGGGATGGCCTGGCCAGCGATGGGAGTAGTAGGGGGCGGTGAGGCCTCCGCCGCATCACAGCCGGCCACGGGAGGCAGGAGCACGAGGCACGACCGGTGCTGGTTTGGGCGGCTGGAGCAAGAAGACCAGAGGTTGAAGAAGCACTACGGCCGTTGGATGGACATCGTACGGTCGCTGGAGCTAGAATCATGCATATTGACTAAGTTGACAAAGCCCTCCGTTCCCATCAACTTAGTAGGCCCACAAGTTAGCCTGCCACTATACTAGGTCCAAGCTAATAGGGGGAGTATTCATTTTTTTTGTGCATAATAAGGAGGCACTTCCTTGTGTGCGAAGTTATAGCTGGTGGGTCTGAGCTGTCAGCGGCGGTAACGTTTTTTTTCGCGAAATACAGAGGCCCTTTTGGTGGGTACCTGATGTCAGGTGGAGGAATCATTATTTTGCGCGTAATAAGGAGGCATTTCCTTGCGTGCGGCCGTGGACCCAGCTGTCGGCATCTCCACGTACAGTCCACTTCAGATGCATGTCGGTCGTTGACCACGTTGACCAGGCCGCGCCGAGAGCACCAGGGCGGTGGACGACGGCGAGGCCTAGGAAGGGAACGACACGGAGGCAGGGAAGACTCGGCAGTTGTTTCCCACACGGAGGGGAGTACGACTGTACGAGGGTTTACTGGTTCGTCTGCCGTCGCCGGAGAATAATAGCAGGTGTGGGTGAGTAGAGGGATGGCTAGGCCAGCGATGGGTGTACGGTGGGGCGGTGAGGCCTGCGCGGTAGCACAGCCGGCCGCGGGGAGGAGGGAGCAGGCAGTCCCGCCAGCGCTTGTTTGAGCGGCTGGAGCAGGTAGAGCAGAGATTGAAGAAACACGACGGCCGTTCGATGGACATCGAACAGTCACTGCTTGTGCGTCAACCTTTTTTTAGGAAAGCCTCAAATCTGTGGAATACAGCATACAACCCATTTGCTAATTCTTAAGGTTTTTTTGGAGCCCATATTCTTTTTGTTAGCATTACAGCCCATATTGTGGCCACGGTTAAAAAATTATACGAAATTTTGCATATTTCGGTGCGGTCTGAACTGTTTTTAATCCCGAAATTTCGACTCACATTCAAACTGATTTAAAAAATAAATGTATATCAATATAAAATCCAACAAATTCTCCACGCATAAAAATTAATGTAATTTAAAATCTTGAAATGAAAAAAGATATTTGAAACTAATTGCCGGTTTGATGTGTTTTAAAAATGTACAGCCCATTTCTCATTACTGATAGGCCAGTTTCTCGGCCAGCCGAATGAAGCTCTCCTTGTCTTGAAAGATTGGCAGCCCAACAGGCCTGACAAAGCTATTTAGTTGGCAAATCACAAAAAACTGGGCTGTGGCCGTGGACCCAGCTGTCAGCCTCTCCACGTACAGTACTCTTCCGATGGAAGTCGGTCGTTGACCACATTGACCACGCCGCGCCGAGAGCACCAAGGCGGTGGACGACGGCGAGGCCCAGGAAGGGGACGACGCGGAGCCGGGGAAGACGCGGTAGTGGATGCCCACGCGGAGAGGAGTACGAGGGTTCACTGGTTCGACTGCGGCGTGAGGCTGCCGTTGCCGCAGAATAACAGGGGTCTGGGTGAGTAGAGGGATACCCTGGGCCAGCGGTGGGAGTAGTAGGGGGCGGTGAGGCCTCCGTGGCATCACAACCGGCCACGAGAGGCAGGAGCACGTGGCACGACCGGCGCTGCTTTGGGCGGCTGGAGCAAGAAGACCAGAGGTTGAAGAAGCACTATGGCCGTTGGATGGACATCGTACGGTCACTGGAGCTAGAATCGTTTATATTGACTAAGTTGACAAAGCCCTCCGTCCTCATCAACTTAGTAGGCCCACAAGTCAGCCACCCACTATGGTGGGTCCAGCTAGCAGGGGGTATTCATTTTTTGGTGCGTAATAAGGAGGCACTTCCTTACGTGCGAAGATATAGCTGGTGGGTCCGACCTGTCAGCGGGGGGAACGTTTTTTTCGCTAAATACAGAAGCCCTTCCCACGTACAGTGCACGTACAGTGCGTAATAAGGAGGAACTTTCCTTGCGTGCGACCATGGACCTCGTGGGTCCCAGCCGTCAGGCTCTCCACGTACAGTCCTCTTCCGATGACTCTCGTATGTTGACCACGCCGCGCCGAGCGCACCGAGGCGGTGGACGATGGCGAGGCCCTAGACTGGAACGACCCGGAGATGGGGAAGACGTGGCAGTGGAGTCGCAGACGGAGAAGAGTGGGAAACTCGACTGGTTCGGGTGCAGGGTGGGCCTACACTCGGCAGAGAATAACAGGAGGTGCGGAGTGGAGGGATGGCCTGGCCGTCGGCGGGGTAGCGTTTCGCTGAGGAGCGCAAAACAACGCCGCTAGACGCCGAAGGCTGGAGCAGGCGGTTCCGGTAGCGCTGGGGGAAGAAGACGAGAGATTGAAGAAGAATGCCGGCCGTTGGATGTAAATCCAACGCCTTCTTAGGCTTCGACCTACTGGCCCACATGTCAGCCAGTCCATTTGTTTTTTTAGTCCATTTGGTGGGCTGGGTGAAACAATGATGTAGCATCTATGCAGCCCGTTTAAATCCCATTTGCATTTTTCTCGAAATCCGCGGACTTGCTGGGCTGGGTGAAAATATCATGTTGGGCTAGACGGAGAAATGTTATAAAAACATAAACACATGATTGCACGTCAGTAAAATCTTTGCAAGCTTATGTACGCCATCACTAGGAGTTAACTTGCCAAGTTATATATAAACAATTATTATTATTATTTTTTAAGAACTTTCAACTTACGAAATAAAATATCATTTTAATTTGATGAGTTAATAGTACGTGGGGTATTATTATTTTTTAGGCTAGACGTGGGACAATTGAGTTGGTTCTAGGGGAAAGTAATGGGAGAAAACTCAGTTTACATCGAAAAAGAAAGTGGGAGAAAATTCAGAGACCTGCTGGGTCTACCTGAGGAGGGTAATATGTTGGGAGGAAGGAGATTCAAAGCACGGCAGCCGAGTGAACTAGTTTTTTTTACGGACAAGTGAACTAGTTTACATACATAAACAAATAGCCACTAAAAAAAGCAATCAGGTTAATGGGTTCTTAAAAGAAATATTTCGGACAAAACAGATAATTACGACACATAGGCTAATGCATGAAACACTCAGATGAAAAAGATGCTTATAAACAGATAAAGTACAACATCTAGACCTTCCTGGCATGCTTGATCATGACGCTACGGCTATCCGTGTACTCGTCGGTTACGGGAAGCAGACACGCCCTCATGTCCAAGATCTGCGTGTACATGGCGTAGCATGCGTATGCGTCCTTGGCCGCGTAGGTTATGTAGGCTGGATTCAGAGGTACCTCCCACATGTTCAGGTCGTCTTCTTTCATGTTGGCGTATCCGGGGTCGATGATGGTCTCAGCGAGGTCAACCACGGAGTCCTTCTCCTGCCCGTTGCTGATGATCTTGTATTGCTTCTGGATGTCGACAAGCTTGTTGCACCAGATGGCCGAATCGTCGCGTTCTTCCTTCTCTCCACCATAGCGAAGTGCAGTCGGCGCTGCCGATGAAATGGGCGAATGCTCCAGAACCTGGTGCAGCCATAGGACTGAGGCGAGCCAGAGCTTCACCGAGTCTGTATCGTTGGTGTACATCACATTCAACTTGGTGCAGCCATAGGACTGAACGGCGAAATCAAAGGGGAACTCCTTGCTGAAGTCCATATCCAGCAGGCTCACCCCTCGGATCGCCATTGGAGTCTCTTCGAGTGAACGAGTGTGTAGGCGGCGGCAGCAGTTCGTTTTTCAGCTCTTGGGGAACTGGATCGCCATTCGCTCGTTCTATGAGTGCCACAGGATCAACATGCACAACAATTAGAATTATTATTCTCAGGATGCACACGATCATCACATTTGTCGCACTTTCACAAAGATAATACTACCAAGTTTGAACTGTTTGTTATGGTTGTTGTCCTCTGCATCATCATGCCGTATTTCCCAGCTTGCAAGATTCAGAACCAACAAATAAGATCCAACTAATAAGTACAACAAAGATGCCTACACATCTCATTGATTCCCAGCTTGCAAGATTCAGAACCAACAAATAAGATCCAAATAATAAGTACAACAAAGATGCCTACACATCTCATTGATTCCCAGCTTGCAAGATTCAGAACCAACAAATAAGATTCAAATAATAAGTACAACAAAGATGCCTACACATCTCACTGATTCCCAGCTTGCAAGATTCAGAACCAACCCATTAGAGCCTTTTGATAAAGTGAATATCGGGATTAAATCACTCTTGGCTAGCCATGTCATACAATCAAAGAACTTGGCGAATGCTCTTGACCGTCACAACATCTGTAGTTGAGTATCCCCGTTTGCACAGCACAGATAATAAAGAGCATGATTACTATAATACTGGCACTATTGGAAGTCAACCTACAGCTCCATTCGATGATTCAATTCATGCCACTTTTTCTGCTGTTCACCTGAAATGAAGTAAAAATTGTATCATTCAGCTAGCAAGAAGTACTTGCTCTTGTGAGCTGGCAGGTTCTTCTTTAGTAGTTGCACAAAAGTTGAGCAACATTAAGGTTCGCTGCCCGGCTCATGTAAGGTGCAACTATAATTTTCTTATCCTTTTGTGCAGTTCCACTAAAATAAAGTGCCATTGTGGTGACAGTGACAGCTCCATCTTGCAAAGGCTAATAAAATGTTGCACGAGATTACCAGTAGAACTTGACGGAGATTTTGGAAACTCCAATCACCATTTTGTGCAGTTCCACCAAAATTGAGAGATATTGCCCACGTGACATTTTAGTTGAACTGCACAAGACACTCATTCCAAAAGAAAGTGTTTTGTGCAGTTCACCAAAAGGTCACAATAGCAACAAGGTGAAATGGATATCCCTATCTGCACAAAAAGATAGAAAGTAAATAGTTGCTGGTCAATAAGAATATACGAAACATATACAAAATGAAAAGAAGCATCTTAATTATGTTCATGGCAATCATACAAGCACAGTAGAAATTTTAAAACGTCAGCAATGCTTCATGTTACCAGAAGCATTACGATCAACAATGAGATTCGGCATTGCTTGTTTACCAGACAAAGTAAATCAACAGCAGCTAAAGAGTTGGTTTAAGGGCATGGGACCGTGGGGACACCAGGACACTCAGCAGCGTAAAGGAGCAACTTACTTATCATACTGGGGAAAACAACAGGAATGCCATTTGTAACACAGTTTAATTGCATCTTATCACTGGAGGCATTAGATTAACAATAACACTGGTTAGACATGTCCCTAAGGTAACAGTGTGATTGCTTCATTTTACATGCGCCCTTACATTAACAACAGCAAAAGGTTGGTATAAGGACATGCGACAGTGGATGCATCAGCACAATGTACCTACAAGGAGGCATAAAGTGGTGATGCCGAGTTTGTTCATGCTATGTGAGGGCAGCAAACCTAATCCTGGAGACCTTGTACTATGTGAGGGCAGCAAATCTAATCCTAGAGACCTTTTACTATGTGAGGGCAGCAAATCTAATCCTGGAGACATTTTACTATGTGAGGGGAACAAATCTAATCCTGGAGACCTTTTACTATGTGAGGGCAGCAAATCTAATCCTGAGACCTTTTACTATGTGAGGGCAGCAAATCTATTCCTAAGACCTTTTACTATGTGAGGGCAGCAAATCTAATCCTGGAGACCTTTTACTCTGTTGACTTGTCCACCAGCCGCCACTTTCTATCCTTTTTTCAACCAATAATAGATTTGTTCCTTATCCAGTTTGTACTGCGTTTTCCCATTATTTCTCTTTTAAACGAAGAGACCGGTTTGGTGTCCCGTCTCTACTACTTTCACCATATTATTTCCTCTTTGAATCAAGTCCTAGATTCATGCTACAACTTTCCCCCTTTCTTCGTTGTTTGAACAAAGCCCTAGATTCGAATGCATGAAGTAGCTTTACCTCTAATAATACTAGAAATTTAGGTGTCTTTGGAAGAGCTGCTGGGAGTAGAAAAAGATGCACATGCAGACACGTGGGGAGCTGGGGCAGTAGAGCAAGGCTGCTTTCGAAGAACTTATACCTGAGGGTCGCCGGGATGTCGGTGGCGGCAGGTCGGATCTGCGGACAATACGGCAGGGAGGAAGAAGGGTCGGAGGACCTCGCGAGCCGGCGCTGTGTCGGAGAGAACGACACGGGCAGAGGATCGGGCCCCTCCGGCAGCTGTGGGTTTCCTCCCTCGGCGGCGATGACCGCGTGAACGATGCACCTTTTAGTCCTCTACACACACCGGCCGAAGGGATCTGGCCGGATCTATGACCAGCGGTGAGCAGTGAGAAAATATCGCTACCGTTGTCTTGTTTATATCTGGAGAGGATGAGAGAATGAAGAGAGCAACCCTAGTAAAGCAAGCGCTCAGGCCCCTGCGTCCATATATAGTGGAGTGATTATCTTTTTTCTCTCCACAACAAGCGTTTCAATTTGTGTACGTGGCATTAAAGAAAAGAAACTCTCTGTTTAAGGTGACTGCTGTACGACTCCTACTTACTACTACTAGTACTACAGTATTGTTCACTTGTGCTCCCCGCCCCTCCATTCATTGAACAACCCCACGGGTGAATAAACATACAGTAAGTACTGTATTTATATAGAACGAACAAGCTCGAACTATTTTCGCGTAGTTAAAAGTTGAGGGTGGGGCTTTTCCTGGGCAGTATGCGCGGCAGTTTTCGGGTAGGCGGTTTGACAGAGAGGCGAGGAGGGTGAGCGAGTGGGGCTGTGCGATTTGACAACGCGTTACTACTGGAAAAACTTGTGATATGACCACTCACTATAGTCATGAATTACTGGCGCTCCGACCGGGGTGATGCCCCCCTTCTGTTCCGCGCTCTAATCTGGTGCATGACACATCGACCGGGATGCTGGCTCTCCCACATGTCGGAGTAGTAAGAAGGAGCAAAGAATGATGCGGTATATACTAGTACTATACTACAGTACTACTCAGGTCGGAGGAGTGCGAACCACGGCAGCCCAGTGAACCAGCGGTGCGAACCACGGTAGCCCAGTGAACCAGCAGTAGAAAACAATGTGGTGATATGGCCATAAAAACAATGTGCTACGGTCCACACTGTAGCATGTACAGTAACACTCCTCTTTGTTTGGATCCCTGAGTTAGAGCTAGTTTGGGTTGAAATAGCGTCAAATTATCGAAACAAGAGGGGTTAGTTTGAGCTAGTTTGCTCTAACCCAGCTAAAAAAACTAGCCCGGTGGAGAGGTTCTAATTGGGTTAGTTATCCTCGGGCCCACTAAAAGAGAACTAAAAAAATCTCCCCTGCCCGCACCAGATCGCTCCCCCCTCTCGCACGACTCCTCTCTGTTCCCCATAGGGCCGCTCACCCTCTCTCTCCTCCGGCCGCCCTCTCCTTCCGGCCTCCGCCGCCCTACTCCAGCCGCCCTCTCCCTCCGTCCTTCGAAGGTCGCTCCGCTCCCTCTTCACCAGTCGTTTTTCTCCCTCTGTCGTGCGCGGCGGCGGTGCGTCTACCAGGGAGGTCGCGAGAGGGGTGAGTTTGTTCGTTCCTTCTCTGTCTCACGGCCATAACATTGATCTTGCTTGCTCTAGCGCTAATTCTGATTTGGAAAAGTAGATCCTGATCAAACTTGGTATAGATTTGTGGTGCACGCATGGAATTGTTTGATGCTGCTTGAGCAGGTAATAAATCTTTCTAGAGGCCCAAAGATTCAGGTCACCTTTCTGGGTATTTCAATTTCAGGTTTGCATTATTTCTAGAGGCCCAAAGATTCAGTTCACCTTTCTAGATATTTCAATTTCAGGCTTGCATTATTTCTAGAGGCCCAAAGATTCAGTTCACCTTTCTAGGTATTTCAGTTTCAGGCTTGCATTATTTCTAGAGGCCCAAAGATTCAGTTCACCTTTCTAGGTATTTTAGTTACAGGCTTGCGTTATTTCTAGAGGCCCAAAGATTAAGTTCCCAGTCGGCGGCAAGTGGCCCTGCTACCCATGCCGGTGTCGACCTCAACTCGCAAGGGTGGGCGTCGGAGGGGTTCCCGGGGCTTGGGCTCTACAAAGCCTTCCTCTAGAGCGACGATGGCGAGCTCCTCCCTCGGTGCGTGAGGGGCTCCGGGCTCCCTCCCTATCGCGAATGACTTCCGTGATGAGTTAGCTCATTCTTTGTTTCATGAAGTGTTTTTTTATTTTGTGAAGCTTGATTGACGACTTGTATGTTTAAGTGGGATATCTCATTTGTATGGACAAAGTAAAAATTATCATGTTTTGCATCCTTGATTTGTATAGATGGTTCGTTTATGTCAAATGTGAGCGGGAGGAGGCCACAGAAGAGCCGGCCACACCAAGAGGGTGCTTGGATCCAAGGGACTTATTTTAGTCTGACTAAAAATAGTCTCTTTAAGAGGCTAAAGTTCCAAGCACCCCTGGCTAAAGAGGGGCTAAAACTAGTCTTGAGACTAAAAAAGTTTAGTCAGGGGTACCCCTACTAAAATGTGGATTAGTCCTCTCTCTCCTCATTTAACTCCTCTCCTTTAACACAGGCGAGTTCTGGATTGGAGGGTTTGGAGGATAATAAATGCTCATTAACTTGATTTTAGTCTCTTTAGTATTTGGATCCAAGCATGGGTGAGGCTAGCAAGTTTTAGTCCCACTACTTTTAGTCATGGAACTAAAACGTATCCAAGCACCCTCCAAATCCGGCAGGAAATAGGGTCCAAAGTAGTCAAATGATTGAGATAGAGCATTTATTGTCAATCTAACCCTGCCATCCATACACCTCTTTGGTTTAGAGTTAGTTCAGGGTTAGAATCTAACTCTAACCTCTAACTAAGTTAGAGTTCTCCTCGTCTCAGTTCATTCCCATCATACTTTCCCCATTCCTGTGTTTTCAGTATCCTGCGAATCAAAGAGGCCCTTTTTTTGCGGGAAAAATCAAAGAGGCCCTTAGACTGGTTTCGGTCCGGTCATTTTTTATAAACGTGTTATGTCCACAATTTAATGAACGTGCTCCAGTTTCCACGAAAATAATCCGGTTTCATGTAGTAATTCATTCATTTATTTATTCTTCTGCGGGGGGTTTGCATGTAATTCGTGAGGTCTGAAATGTAAAGTACCCCGGCATATGCTCCGAGTCGTGCATGCACTACGACCCAGATGCTCTATGTCCCACATGTCGGCGAATGGGAGCACGTGGAAATAGCCTAGGAGTACTTATAGGAGGATAAATGCGTGAAATAATATGTAGTGTGAAGCGTAGCCGTGGTTCGAAAAGGAGACCTAAAGTGATGACAACTATAGGTCGCACGCACCCAACTAGTGGTACTAGACATACGACTAATTTTTCCCTAAAAAAAAGAGGCACGAGTGCTCAGTACTCCTATTCTATAAACACGAGTCCCATCTGACAACAGCGTCCGTGCTACAGCTAGCTCTCCTCCCTTGTTTCTCTCTTCTAGTAATTCTAAACTCGGCCGACGCCCGGTGGGCGGGGTGGGTTTGCTCAACTGCGGCCCCACCTCACAGTGAAAACGTTACGACTAGAATAAAAATGCCATATACTCCCTTCGTTCATAAATATAAGCCTTTTTAGATACTATTTCAAATGGAATACAGCATACAGATGTATGTAGACATAGTTTAGAGTGTAGATTCACTCATTTTGCTCCGTATGTAGTAGTTACTTGCTGGAATCTTTAGAAAGACTTATATTTGGGAACGGAGGGAGTATTATACTAATAAAACATTAAGGCCACGAGGCGATGCAGTGCTGGTTACAGGAGGCAAGAAGAGATGCATCCATCGACGACGTCCACCTCCTCGACTCAGGGCGCCGGCCCACCGAATGACGCCTAAGTAGCAGCGGCTTTCGTGGCCAGGTCGACGTGCTTCTGAACAATGGCGTCCAAAGATTCCAGCCGCTGGAAGAAGGCCAACGTCTTTCTGTCCTCGCTTGCCTTGTAGTGGCCTATGTAGACGATTTCCTCGTAGACGTAGATGTGCAGGTCGACGGTTTCATGCATGGCGAGGCGCTGCACGGCGAACGCGGCCTCGAGGTGCACATTCTTCGTCGCGACCTCCGGTACCTGTAGGGCCACCAGGGCTTGAAAGAGTTCGTCACCATGGAGGCCGATGAGGGTGGCAGGCAATGAGGATCCTAGGTGCGCGGGCTGGAGCAGTACGGCAAGGTCGTCCGCGCGCGTCTTGATGGCGGTGTACTTGCGGATGGGGTTGGCCATCATGTCGTCCATGCGAGAGGCGAAGCCGGCGTCGGCGAGGGCTACGATGCCTGCGGTCGCCAGCACCGTCTGGAAACGCTGCGCAGTGCGGGGCCGCAGGCCGACGCCCTGGATGATTTGGCATAGCCGACTGCCGCTCGCGTCCATCGCCTCCATAGGTGCTTGTGGCTTTTGTTCACTTGGTCTTGGATTGGAGTGAGCAGTGTTGCGCAGAGACTTGGGAGTAGATGGATTGGAGTGGTGGGGCGCCTTTATTATATGAGAGTCCAAACTCTGTTGCATTCACATCGTGCTGGCTCTATTCTGCTTCTCCAATTAATTCCCTCTGCATGTAATTGAGGATGCATCATTGACCGTTCAACGTCTCGGGAACCGCTACCCTCTCCCTCCTTGGCATTCAAGCACCTATGGACCCGTCGACGACGAGGTGCCTATGGTGACTTCATAAATTTCAAGATGATAGTGCCGTGCGTGTGTGCGTTCATAGGGGTGAGTGTATGTGCGTGTATATGAGCGCTTGCGTCTGTAATGTGTAAAAAACGTAAATGTGTGTCAAAAAGTGACTAGTCAGTATACTCAGTATTGTGCACCTCGGAGAGGAAAACGATAGAACTAGTACGTATTTATTTACGGTGCAGATTCACTCATTTTGCTCCATATGTACTCCGTCTCGGTGTAGTCTAGTCACTTGTTGAAATCTCTAGAAGGGCAAATACTCCTTTCTGGTTTACAGGGCTATACTAGCAAGTAGTTGTACGTACTAGTACAATAGTGTGCTCACATAGCAATTTTGTCTCATGCAAGAGCCTGGCTATATGCGTGCTCCAATGTTCGCAACTGCAACGTTCGGTTTGCACTTGGCTCTTCGCCTCTTCGAGAAGACGGACAATGATGTTACTACTACTGCTTCTACAGTGTCGAATCCACTGCTGCATGTCCGTCCACCGCGAGCGGGATGGATAGCTTGTTGTAGAAGTACTACTAAGCAAAAGCCTGTCCTCGTTTGCGAGCAACCGCGCGCATGGGTGAGGGAGAAGGCGTGTAGTAAAATCAAGCTTCTCCTCGTTGTACGAGTTGACGCGACACATCATAGCACTGGCCCCACATGCTTGCCTCTAAACTTGGCTGAATGACCCGCAGTGTACAATATATTTTCTGCAACCTCTAACATTTACCCACCACAAATTATAATATATGTGGCCGTATGCATCGTTCTGATGCAGAGGCCGGGGAGTCCCCCCTTTTCGAAAAAAAATATTAAAATATATATTCCTGTCTTGACCAGATGAGCGTGCAAACTACAATCACCAGGGTGTCAGGTAGGGCCAGAAGACTATTTTAATTTTTTTAAAAAACTTCGAGACGGACACATAGCATGGAGCCGACCCCAACGATTTTAAGCTTACAAGCACCACACACGCTATCCTAGACTACTCTACACATGAAACTGCCACACGAGCGTCCGGGCTGCGCTTGGCTCTTTGCCTCTTCGGGAAGTCGAACAATGATGGAGTAATACTGCACTGGAGGAGTACTACAGTATGCTTCTGGCCATCTGACACCGATTGAACTGCTGCATGTCCACCGCGTGTGGAAGGGAGAGCGTGTAGCGAAAGCTTCTCCTAGTCTTGCCAGCCACCACGCTCATGGGCGAGGGAGGGACGCTCCTGCCTTTGCGTGTATGATAGGTGGGCCTGACAGGTGTGTGGCCAACCTGTCATACAGCCAAAGGCAGGTGCAGTTAAGTCCGCGAGGGAGAGGATAATCAAACTTCTTGTTGATGTATGAGTTGGCGCGACACATCAAAGCACTACACTCGATATATTTCAATAATTTGCGTTTACCGATGCATTAATTACAATGCATGCATGCCGTGACTCTCCTTTTGATACTTGCATGTGTTGATTTAATGCAGCTTGAAGTAGTATAAAATATGTGACGGTAAAGCTTTGTAATACCCCGGCCCAAGTCGAGAGATGGTTGTGCATGATGAGGGCGAGATCATGCAGACCGAACAGGACCCGACGATGGAGCTCTCTAAGGTCTCGATGGACCTCACCGTGCTCCACCGCCCCTTGTGCCTCCACCCCTTGACGCCTCTAGTGTATGAGGTTCGAATACACCTCGTCCGTTCGGCTGATTGAGCAAGGTGCAGGTTTCTTGATTGATGTGCTGTTCGATTGATTTCTGTAGTGCAAGGCGGTGGCTTCGACGTGCGAAACACGGTGTGGACTCCGTCCTTTCGGCGGTGAGGGTGGAGTGCCCGCACGAAGGCTGTGGGCTCTACGTCACTTACCACAAGCTCGCCGATCACCAGAGCGTGTGTCCGCTCGCGCCCTGCAAATGCCCTGTGCCCGTCTACGGGTACGAAGGCCCGCCGCCGGCGCTCTACCACCACATCAGCACCGCGCATCCCGTGCCTATGCACAGGATCCAGTACGGCAAGGTGCTCCAGCTGCAAGTGCCACTGTCGGAGCCACGGCTCTTGCTGTTCACGGAGGAGGACCGCCGCGCGTTTTTATTGGTCGGCGGCGTGCTCGACAGTCGGCGAACGGCCCGCCGGGGGAGCCTAAAGGCACGACCAACGCCGTCAAGGTGGAAATGGAGGTGACAAGCAGCAAGGATCCCGGCGACGTCGACGTGCAGGAGCTGACCTTCTTAACAGTTCTGCCCAAGCTGCTGGCCGGGGCTAAGATTGTGTCCCTCCACATTCAGATTGACAAGCTCACGTCCTAAATGTTTCTACAGTGCCTTCTGTTTATCTTAGTAATATGCTAATATGGGGATTACCTTGGTCTATTTTAGCTTAAGAAATGGTGGGTTTTGGTGGCGATGCAGCAATTACTTCGACATCAGATCAGTAATTTCCAACAGTCGAACTGATATTTTGTGTCTGTTGGATATAAAGTTCCTTTGGGTAAGAAGTACTACTTGTCATCAAAATGGATAAAAGGAGATGTATGTAGACGTATTTTAGTTCTAGATACGTCCCTTTTTATCCATTTTGATGACACGCACTCCCTCCGTTCCACAATACATGCCTTCCATTTCTCAAAATATAGATGTATCTAGACATGTTTTAGTATATAGGTACATCCATGATAGAGCCAATCGGATGGTTGAGAACACTACAATTCGTAGCTACAGATGCGTGTGTGACTCCTAGATGCAGAGGCCGGGGGTCATCATCCTCCTTTTCGAGAAAAAAACAGACGCGTGTGTGAGAGGACGAGTGCGTGCGTGCACCTCTTCTCTTCCTGTATAACGTACTACTAAACTCAGAGTACAAGTTTTTGTGGGTGGCACGATGGTGCGTGCGAGAAGTCCCGAGAGATAGGTTTAATGCGTCTGAAAAAAAGACTAGCCTAGAGCTCGCCACACGGCTATTCCTGTCGAACGCCCCATTAACCATAAGATATGTATACGACGGTGCCAGTTATTGCACGTACATAGCAGTACTCCCTCCTTTCCGGTTTATAGGGCTTAATTCAAAAATCTCACCAACCAAGATGGTGAGTGGTGGAATATTTTTTGTAGTTTGCAAAAGCACCTAATTAATGCTCTTGTTTTTCTCAAAAAATTATGTTTATCAATGCATTAATTGCAATGCATGCATGCATAAAGTACATGCATTGGTCAATTTTCTCTTAATACTTGCATGCAATGATTTAATGCACCTTGGAATCGGAACATGTGTTGGGGAACAACCAAATTGAGCCTTATAAAATGGAAAAACTAAAATTTTGAGATAAGCCCTATAAAACCGGAAAGGAGGGAGTAGAAAAAGAAGTACCCCATCCGGGAATAGTGCCGCACTTTGAAACTAGAACCGTCAATAAATTTTGAGCTTGCGTCTCGTCACATTCCAAATTACTCCACGCTATATTGAATTGCAAACCTATTCACACCGATCACAACCTAAACGGTTTCCAACTTAGGAGCGTATTAGTAGCACGCTATATTGAATTGCAAACCTGTTCACACCGATCACGACCTAAACGGTTTCCCACTTAGGAGCGTATTAGTACTCGGTTATAAATACTAGTATGCCAAGATGACTGCACATTCCTCCTCAACTCCTCATCCACAAAAACAAACAAGTCATTCAGCATCCTTCCCTTGCGTCTGCCATGGCCAGCGTGAGTTCTGGGTCGAGAGATTGCCACCAGGGAGAGGCGAGCATGGAAGCGGAAGCACGAGAGATGTCCCGCCTCGCTGCGAGAGCAGCCGACATGTCCCGCCGCGCGGAAGTAGCAGCACAGAGGTCCCGCCGCGCCGTCGATGCAGCAGGCTGGTCCGGCCGCGCCGCAGAAGCAACAGAGATGTCCCGCCGCGCCACGAATGCAGCAGAGATGTCCCGCCGCGCCGCGGCGGCCTAGGAAAATTTCTCGCAGGCAGACGACGACTGTTACAGGTGCATGCATGCAATCGTCCATAGCCAGATGGATCGAGGTTGCAGGACGACATGAAAGCCTCGTTTGAACAGGCTCCCGGCGTCATCCGGCAACTAAGGGAGGGCAATAAGAGGCTCCGGGCCAAGCGTGACCTGCTGAGGGAGAAGATCGTCCGAAGTGCAGACCAGCAGGAGGAGACCAGTGCCTTGTTGAAGAGGACCGGCGTCATCGTCAAGAAACTTATGGACGAGAATGACATGCTCTGCAACGAGCGCCAAAGGCTGGTGGAGGAGTCTGTGGATGTTCTCAAGCAGCGTCTTGAGGACATGAAAGAGCTCAACGCCGCTCGCCGCGGAGACTAGTTCCAGCGGCCTGCAGCAACGCATCAAGAAAGTAGAGATCAGCGAGCCAGATCCTTGTCTTCCTTCTTCTTTTGCCCTTGTGTATTTCGGGCGTAGCCGCATGTGGCTTTTTTAATTATCTTTCTAATTATGTAAGACAATTAATCGTCCTTATCTTTCTGTGCAAGATCAATGTTGCGAGGCTGGAATGAAGAAAACTCTTGCTGTGGCGACCCTGGCGTTGCTGTTCTTCTAGTTGCTGCTGGGCTTCCTTCAGTTTCCTGGTTTCTTTTGATGTAATAATCGGTTTAGGATGTGGATTGTGTCGTCGGTTCTGAAATGTTGGGTTCTAGCACGGATGTTTGGCCTTTGTTGGCCTCTTGGGATGTTGCGATTTCAATCTGGTAGCTTTTAGTCCTTCGTGTTAGGCTGGAGTTGTGCTGAGCTTCTTGTGAATTGTGGTGGTTTTCAGTAATGAAAACCGGAAGGGGCAAGCCCTTCTTTGATCAAAATTTTTTTAATCGTCCTTATATATTCATCAGTCTTGCTATAAGTCGCAGTAGATGCTATATAGGTTCGTCGGATCTTACATCAAGATCCGTGCTTTCAGATTTTCTTTTTCTCTCTTAAATCTCAGTCGAGTGAGACATAGCCACGCCATTAAACAGAGGCTTGGGCGCCATTAATGGAGACCTTGGGAGAGAGGTGGACGGTAGATGGAGGTCAAAGGGCTCTCCTCCCGATAAGCACGCGCAGGGGTCTGATCGCACGCCTCTTGTACTCAAATAGCTACCCTGCACGGCGCCTCCTAGCTAATAAAAAATGGGGACGCGTGGCGGCACGTAAATGGTACTAGTAAGTAGAACGCCCACGGTTTCAATAATACTTGTGTTTCCGATTGTAACGTGACAGCACTTGTTCCAAAATGACTTTGTTGATTGTTAATGTTTGCGCCTTCGCAAATCGGACTGCAAATTTACCACAGCATGTTGGTGCCATGTCATGGCACCGAGCCAAGCTTCATTATTTTCATGCGTGTTTTGGATTTACAGGAATTAAAAAACTAAGTTTCTCAATGTTTCCAACCTAGCCACGACGTCCAGAATTTTGAATTTCATTCCCATTTCTTGCATGGAACCTAGAAATTTACCCGAGGACATACATGTGATTTTTCAACCAACTTTGGTGCATTGGAACATGTGCTTGTATTTCAAATTTGAATTATGCACACAAAGGTGACACGTTCCCTCCCAGAACCACGAGCCTTCTTGAGAGAAGCTCCGATTTGCAAGAAGCTTATACCAAAATTTGTTCCTATTCGGCCTTTTTTTTTTACCACGGCATGGTACTACCATGACATGACACCATGCCGAGTTTCATGATTTTAAAACCAAGTTTCTCAATGTTCTCGACCGAGCCACGATGCCCAGATGTTTGAATTTTATTCTCATTTTTTTGCATGGGACCTACTCCCTCCTTCCATCTATATAGGGCCTAATGTGTTTTTCAAGACAACCTTTGACTATTGACAAGATTAATAGCACATGAGACGTATACTATGAAAATTATATTATTGGAAGCTCCTTTGACATACAAATTTGAAGGTATGCTTTGTGTAAGCTGCACTTCATATATTATTGCTCTAACGTTTGGTCAAAGTTAGCCTCGAAAAACGCATTAGGACCTATATAGATGGAAGGAGGGAGTAGAAATTCACCTGAGGACACAAATGTGATTTTTCAACCAACTTTGGTGCTCGGGGGCATGTGCTTCTAGTTCAAATTTGTATTATGCACATTAAATGACCAAAAACTGAATTAATGTGTAAATAAGGCCAAACGAAGCCGGAATAATTCCAAAATTTAACAGGGCACTCATGTAGTTCTATGTTGCCTTTGTAAATAAACTCAAGGGGGACAACGTATATCGTTTCGCACTCAAAGGTGGCACGTTCCCTCTCAGAACCACGAGCCTTCTTGAGAGAAGCTTCGGTTTGCAAGATGCTTATACCAAAATCTGTTCCTATTCGGCCAATTTTTTTACCACAACATGGTAGTACCATGACATGACATCCATGCCAAGTTTCATGATTTTTAGACGTGTTTTGGATTTACAAGAATTTTAAAACCAAGTTTCTCAATGTTCTCGGCCGAGCCACGATGCCCAGATGTTTTAATTTTATTCTCATTTCTTGCATGGGACCTAGAAATTCACCCGAGGACACAAATGTGATTTTTCAACCAACTTTGGTGCATGAGAGCATGTGCTTATAGTTCAAATTTGAGTTATGCACATTAAATGACCAGAAACTCAATTAATGTATAAAAAATGACAAACGAACCCGGAATAATTCCAAAATTTAACACGGCACTAATGTAGTTCTATGTTGCCTTTGTTAAGAAACTCAAGGGGGGGGGGCAGCGTATATCGTTTCACACTCAAAGGTGGCACGTTCCCTCTTAGAACCATAAGCTTCCAAATCGGCCCAATTTTTTACCACAACATGTTAGTGCCATGACATGACACCATGCCAAGTTTCATGATTTCCGGGCGAGTTTTGGATTATATGAATTTAAAATCAAAGTTTCTCGATGTTCTCGGTCGAGTCATGATGCCCAGATGTTTGAATTTCATCCTCATTTCTTCCATGGGACCTAGAAATTCAACCAAGGACACACATGTGATTTTTCAACCCACTTTGGTGCACCGGAGCATGTGCATGCAATTCATATTTAGATTATGCACATTAAAAGTCCAGAAACTCAATTAATGTATAACATGGCCAAATGAACCCGAAATAATTCCAAAATTTAACAGGGCACTCATATAGTTCTATGTTGCCTCTGTAAATAAAATCAGGGGGGAGGCAGCGTATATCGTTTCGCACACAAAGGTGACACGTTCCCTCTCGGAACCACGGGGCTTGTTGAGAGAATCTCCGGTTTTGCAAGAGGCTTATACCAAAACTTGTCCCAATTCAGCCAAAAAGTATACGTATGAAAACAGGGTTTAGATTATCCCAAACATCTCGCTACCTAGACCAATAATGTACTATGATTTGAATTCAACATAAAATGGATACAAATATTTGAATTGGAGAGCGTATGGTACATGTAGTTCATAGTGAAATATGGTTACTGCTATATGTATGTTTTTTGTTATCAAGATAATATTTAAATTATTGTATAACTTGACAACAATCGTATTCAAATAAGGAAAATTGATTCAAATTTAGTCCATATGGTAGACGACAATATATATGTTCACATGGTGGAGTAAAATGTTCATATATCATGGAAGATCAAAATGTACGACTACATCAATTATAAACCGCAAGGTCACCTAACGATATATTCGAATTCAACATAACATGGATTCAAAAATTAAAATTCGAGATCATGGCATCTGTAATCATATAAAAAGGGACATTACTCTTTCTTTGGTGGGAATTGATTTTTTTTTTGTTGTTGTTGAGGGAAGTGCGAATCGATTTGGTACTGTGCAAGGTAATCTTATTCTCCCGATTTTTTTTACATTTTTATTGCAGTTTTTTCAATGGCATCTATAGCAATATAGTAAAAGGGGGCATGACTCTCTTGTGTCCTGTATGAATTGTTTATTTTTACACGTTAAGTTTGTTCTGCCGAACAAGGAATGCGCACCTTGTTATCCCGAAGTTTTCAAGCTCGAGTATCTTTTGTCTCACCTGCTTTGAAGTCCCGCTTCTTCAACCCGCACCCCGCCTTGTTATCCCGAAATTTGGACGCGCGCGAGAACTCCCTCCTCATCCGAAATAGCTCCCGCATCCCAGACACTCGAAATCCCCCTTCTACCCCTCAGCCGGAAATGAAGCTCCACGTCACGGTGTCAAAATAGGTGGGGGTACGCTGGTAACTTACCCTACATTTCGGACAAGCGCGTCCGTAAGCTTGGCTCCCCCCTCCCCCTTCGCCCCCCATTCGTACACCGAGGCTGCCAAAACCCGCGAAACCCCACGCTCCTCCGTCGGCCTCCCGACCGCCGCCCAGCTGGAGACTCTTCCCCGACTACGTCGTCCACCGCAACAGCTCGCCGTCCCTCATCCACCGCACTGGATGTGGATCCGTTGTCGATCTCGTCGTCTCGCCGGATCAGCCGCCCCGTCCTCCACCTCCAAGGAGCTGCCCCGACGTTCGCCTCGTCTATCGCGCCACCTCAATCCCCACAGCGCCGTCTTGACCTTCCCCACCGGAACCGCAGCACCCTCACCAATTCCTCCGATGAAGCCGAGGCCAACTCGGCGCCACCAAGGAGGTTCTGCACTCACCGCTGCATTTTATCTTTTATTCGATCTCACGGGGCTGCCGGTGCTCGATACCGAGCAGACATGGCGCGTCTCCATAGACGGCGCCGTCGCCGGCCACATCATCCACGGCGTCTCTCCCCCATGTCGTTGCTTCCTCGGCGGCGACTTCCACAACGGCACTAGCTGCAGCTGCTCCGGCTCTCGCTCACGGTGCGGCTCTGTTCTTGCTGTCGGTCGCGCTGCTGCACTGCTCCTGCTTTCGTTCGTGTTGCTGCTCTGCTCTTCCTCTCGCTTGCGCTGCTGCTGCTGCTGCACGACCTCCGGCAGCTACAGGAGTTGCTGCTTTAGCACTCGCTCGCGATGCTACTGCACGACTTGCTCTTTGCTAGTGCGTTCCCTGCTCGAGCGTCTGCTGATTTAGATCACTGCTTCTCTGCTACTGGTGCTAGAACGCCCTAAACATCTATTGCAATGCTCTGTTACTAGTTCAATCAGTTTCGACAGTAAAATTCAGTTTCGACTGTGAAGTTCATTTTCTTCAGTTAAGTTGAGAGTGAACAGTACTTACAGCATCTATCGGAGCGGCCGTGGCGCCGCTGATGCGTTTTACATCTACTCCCTCCGTTCCGAAATATTTGTCTTTCTAACATTTCAAATGGACTACAACATACGGATGCATGTAGACACATTTTAGAGTGTAGATTCACTCACTTTGCTTCGTATGTAGTCACTTGTTGAAATATCTAGAAAGACAAATATTTAGGAACGGAGGGAGTAGCACTTTTTGGTGATGTATTTTACATCATCTATTGCAAATGATATTAGGGTCCCACTTCAGATTAATGTTGTCTGTCTTGTCATGCTTCAGCCTCGTTGCCGTACACCTTAGCGGAGCTGCTCCAACGACGGAACCGTCCATCACAACGGAGCAGTACCCTCGGCGCCGTTTCCAGAGGCCTCGGATCTTCTTCCCCGCCTCCGACAGTCACAGCAGCATCATCACCATCCTCCACATCCAACCCAATGATGCTGAGGTCCACAAGGCTATGCCAAAGAGGTTGTACACTCGTCGCATCACTTTGTTTCTCCATTCCTCTGATCTTCCAATTCATGTGAGCCAAACACCCAGGTTGACTGAAATCCTATGTTTCCAAATGCTCTGTTTTGCACGTGCATTCCTATCCTATTCTTGTGTTTTTCCTGTCCCTGCGTTTATAGAATCGTCCAATTCTAAGGAGCCCTTACAGATTTACTTCATTTTCAGATAGGCGTCAAAGAAAACTCTGTGTGTTATGTCCTGCTCCTGCCGTGCCGTCATCCACCCCACCTGAGGTGCACCATCGACAGAAGCGTTCACTGCAGCAGAGATCCCCCCTGCAGACTTCCTTTCGCCGCCTCAGATCATCTTCCCCGTTGCCGGCAGCTACGCCAACAAATAGTATCTTTCTACTATCTGGTTCATCTGGGGTCTTCTATGTGGTTCATGTTGGGTGGGCAACAAACAATAGATGATCCATTGTCTATCTTTTTAAAGTGAAGCTATAATCTACCTGCTATCATTAGTTTTGGATCCATCCACTCGTTTGCTACCATCAGTCTTGATTTTTGCATGGACCCCTTAGGCCTTACAAAATCTAACTATTTTTTTATTATGCATGTCAGATACACAATCGTACTGAACATGTAGAGAAAAAGAGAAGACCGTTGCGTGCGAATATAATGTTATGCAGACGCCGCTCCATGGTGGGCGAAGTGGCCCCCCCTCCTGCATTTCCAGATTGTATTCCAGAGGAAGATAACTGTTCAGATGGAGATTCAGAAGGAGCCGACCATGCCTGTTTACCACCTGAGGTGTTTTCTCTAACCTGGCATGCTGATGTTGGTCATATCATGCATATGGCGCCTTGCATTGCTTACATTATACATCTTATATTTCATCAGCTTAGTTTAGATTTGCTTTATGTGAATGCCACCTGTTTGGTTTCTATATCATACTCCCACCATTCCTAAATATTTGTCTTTTTAGAGATTTCAACAAGTGACTACATACGGAACAAAATGAGTGAATCTACACTCTAAAATATGTCTATATACATCCGTATGTGGTAGTCCATTTGAAATCTCTAAAAAGATAAATATTTAGGAATGGAGGGAGTATATGGGAATTATGCAATGCCATCTTCTTTAGCCAGGCATCATATACGTGAATCATGCAATGCCATCCTGTTTAGCCAGTCATCCAATATGTGAATTGTATTGTGCCATATTTTTTCCATAATGTATTCCATTTGTCAACAATGTTTATACATTCATCTACTCTTCCTGTGCATCAGCCATTTGAGTCGGTCATGGGAAAATCTGGAGTGAAAACAAGGTCTTCTGAGCAGTCAGTGCTACCTGTCGATACAGATTTCTTGCTGGTTACAGATAGCTCCTCAGAGGAGGATTCAGAGAGAGATGACCAGTCGTATTACCCCCCCCCCGAGGTGCATGCTCTAACTTGGCTGGGTTATATTGCTCATATCATGCATATGGTGTCTTGCATTGCCATGCCATCTGCTTAGATTAGACATGCTTTGTGTGAATGCGTCCTATTTGCTTTCTATACCAGATATGTGAATTATGCAATGCCATGTTTTTCAGCCAGTTATCATATATGTGAATTATGCACCGCCATGGAGCCAGGCATCATATATGTGAATTATCTCATGCCATCTTTTTTTTCATTACGTATTCCATTTGTCGACAATCTGTGTATATTGAACTACTCTTCATGTGTATCAGCCATTTGAGCCGGTTATGGAAAAATCTGGAGTGAAAACAAGGTCTTCAGAGCAGGCAATGGTACCTGTTGAAGCATATATCTCGATGGTTACAGGGAGCTCCTCAGAGGAGGATTCAGAGACAGATGACCAGTCCTATATCCCACTTGAGGTGTATGCTCTAAGTTGCAATGTTTATATTTCTCATATGATGCATATGGTGTCTTGCATTGCTTAGTTTAGACATCATATGCACAATATTGAATTCTATCTGCTTAGTTTAGAGATCATACATGCGAGTGCCAGCTGCTTAGTATATGAATCAATTATGTCAATTATATCATGCCATCCTGTATACTTAGACAACATGTATGTGAATTATTTCATCCCAACCTATTTTAGAAAGACATCATATAGTTTTGTCATGTCATCCTGTTTAGGTACTCATCATATGTTGAATTATGCCATTATATCCTGTTAAGTTATCCATCATATATCTGAAACTGTGTCATGCTATCCTGTTTAGTTAGGCATCATATATGTGAAAGTGTGTCATGCTGTCCTGTTTGGTTAGACAACATATATGTGAATTACCACATCTGTCTATCATACAATGTCTGTACGTTCAATTTCTTTTCTTGTTTATCAGCCATTTGAATTGGAGGGGCGATGGCAGTATCTAAGGGAGAAAAAACCCATTCTTCACAAAAGACAGTGCTACCCATCGATGCAGATAGAACCATGGTTGTACTGGCCCACAAACTAGCCCCACCACACATAATCGAGACTCTTCCAGATTGCACACTTACACCGTTGGGCAGAGAACCAGCTACAACCCATCTAACCGCAACCCCAGCGGATAGTAACCCACTTATAGTTGACAAAGCACCATGTCCACCACAGAGTACCCCCACACGAGCAGTTTGTAAAGCTACTGTAGTGCCCAAAGCACGAAGACCACCACAGCTAACCCAAACTCCACGTTTAAAGCAGAAAAGCAACTGTTCTCAGGTCAGATTCCGTAGCTATGGTCCATACTCCTTTGCTGTTGCATCACTGTATTTACTCATACCAACTTCTTTCGATTTTCAAGGATCCAATTGAAACTCGAATGGCGCAACAGGTATGTTTTAAACCTATTTCTTTAACTGGATTGTTGTTCTAACTTCTTGCTCTATGTTGATTTCAGTCTAAGTTGTATAAACAGTTATGTTCTCATGTGATGCACATTACAAGTGCTGCCAATGCTGTGTAATTTCTCACACTTATATTCTGTCTATGCTGCTGTGTCTTAAAAATATATGAGTTGAACTGTGTCTCTATCTTGATTAGGGAACATAAACTAGAATGATATGGACAATACAGTGACCATAGTACATAGATATATGTTTGTTTCATGTTGTTATCGTGTCCACCTTACTACTGAACCGGTTTACCAAAATGAGTTTCGTATACTACAAGCTAAACCTGTGATGTGTTTGCTTGTTTCTCTTGTAGTATGCAAACAGAATATTGGAGAAGAGCACCCCACTATGCAGTGGTAGAGAAAGTAATGCAGATAAGGTTCAAGATAGTGAGACAACCCTGTTGGTCTCCAAGAAAGGTGATAAAAACGATCTTGTAGACAGTGAGAAAACCCCACAGTCCTGCGTTGATGTAGTGTTCGAGTTACTGGCCAGTACCGCTGGCACAAGCTCTTCGAACTCGCTGCCTGAATCACTTTGGCTTCTTCAGTCTCAGCTACAAGCTGAAAGGCATCAGTCAACTGTGCTGCGGCAAGAAGCCGAAGGACTGAGGAAGTCCCTGCAGAATTCAGATGCATACTTTCTTGTGCAACAGCAAGCACTGGAGGATTTAAGCGCCAAACAAGAGAAAGTTAATAAGCTTGCTAAGCATCTTACCAGCATTATAGGTACCCAGGATATTGTTTCTTGAACTCTTCTGAAGTGGTTTCAGTTCTGGACTTGTTTTGCTGCGGCGTTTATATGCTGCTTTGTTCCCTATAGTTGCACTGGTGGCGAACTTTGATGCCCAGTGGATGTAATATGTGTAATAGCCGTGATAGCCTAGCATAAGTTGCTTGCTTATTTATTTCCTTGTTGTCTTGTTTATCTGTTTGCTTGTAGTCAGTGCAGTTCTTTTTCCGCGGTTTGCTAGTGGCTGCAATAACCTATTTTTTAAAACTAGGCCACAATAACCATGGGCTAATATTTACTGTAGTGACACTGGGCCTCCTACGGGCCGTAGAAACAGTGGGCCTTCTACATGCCGTAGAAATAGTAGGCCTTCTACGGGCCGTAGCAACAATGGGCCTTCTACGGGCCGTATCATCAATGGGCCTTATACGGGCCGTATGATCGATTGGCCAAACATGGGCCAATAACAGGCCGCATTATGGCCGTAAACGGGCTAGAGTTGGAATCGTCCATTCATGGGCTGACCATAATGGGACATCGTTAATAGGCCGTATTTGATGACGCTATGAAAACGGCCCAACGTATTAACGGACCACAAACGGGCCGACTGTAACCACGGGCTGAATTTGGCCCACAAGCAGAAAATGACAGTAACAGGCAGTAAGTAAACGAATGCTGGAAATGAGCCCAAGAATAAATGGGCTCTGAGAAGGCCGAAAGATAACATAGGCTGGAAACGGCCCAACGGAATAACGGGCCGTTAATGGGTATAAAGTGATACACTGTTCATTACGGGCCAGTTTCACCACGAGTCGTTAATGGGTGTAAAGTGATACACTGTTCAATACGGGCCAGTTTCACCACGGGCCGTTAATAGGCCAAGAGTTACATAGGGCCTCATATGGGCCGAAAGACGTCATGGGCCATACATGGGCCAGAAGTGAAAACGGGCTGGAATCATATTGGATGGCCTAGATGACGCTACTGGGCCTAATTCGGATAGGGCGTAACGGGCCTTGGGTTAGCGGGCTGTAAATGGGCTATATGCGAACATGCCGTTAATAGGCTTTCCATGGGCCGGCCCGCCACCTTTTGACCAAGTCGAACGGCCTGGCCTTTTCACAGGAATGGGCCTCTGTTGGGCCGTGCCACGTGTCGACGTATCATAGGCGCCTTCTGTCCAATGAGTGGATGACATCTGTCCCAACGATGCGCCGACATGTGTTTCCTCCAGCCAATGATGATTTTACACGTGGAAAATCCCCATTGGTCGGGGCTGTTAACGGGTTATCAAACCCAAAACCCGACCCGATATCTTAACGGCGTTCCGTTACGGTGGATGCCACGTGTCGGTCACCCGGGACGAAAGCACTTCTGTGACGCGCGATTTATCGTCATGGAAGTGCACACTTCCGTGATGATAATTGTGGTAATGTCATGGAACACTTCTACGACAACACAGGTATGACTATCTTGATTCTGTCATAAAATCGTCATGGATGTACATGCATGACAAAAACGCGACCTACTGTGACAAACACGTATCATCACGGAAGTGTATTTTTTTGTAGTGACGCTCTGTTTCAGGCATCGAACGATTAGCTCTCTGCTTGAAGCTTCTTATTGTGCCATCTTATTTCTGCTCTCGATGTTTACCTTAAGTTCAATTGGAGAGTTACTTTCTGGCACTTTCCCTGAACTATCTACCAGATAAGCAACCTTGTAGAGGTCCGTTCTTCCGAAGTTACCCTTTATCCTTTTTCGTAAGTACGATGAAGATCCCGAAGAAAGGATGACGACTTCATCAAGATGACATGGAGCAAACAACTAAAGACGTCACCAAAAAGGATCAACTAATTCAGGAAGAGCAACCAAGACCGAGAGGCCTCGTTAGAATTCCGTAACCAATTCCTTCCCCTTTACTCTACCTCTTAAATCTCGTGACGAGATTTCTTGTAAGACCTCGAGAATCATGTTACAGTAATCTCCCCTAATGGTGGTCATGTCATCGTGATTACTATGCAGCTTGCCACCTGTCCAAAAATCAAATCCTTTTTCAATTTTTAAAAAAGTCCAATAAATTATTTCTTTGAGCAGTAAAAATAAAATGTTCATGATATTATATAAATTCCCCTGATCATTGTCATGTTGAATCCAACTTAACTGAGGCTCCATAAATTCCATTAGCTATTTTTGGATGACCCAACATCAACCTTCATCACTTTTAAATTCATAACGAAATTCAAATGAAATTGTCATGCCACCAAACTTCTTGCGGCAGCACAAAATATTGATTAGTAATTGATTTGGCAACTTCCACTTTTTCGAAAAGTCATTTGGTGCACTAAATAAATGCAACTCAGTGGTGGTATAATAAAGCTGAAAAAAACAACTACGGTGCGCTGGGCCCTACTGGCCACAGCACACCGCCCAGCACACACAGTGCCAGACCCAGCCCACCATTGCTTATCGCCTTCCTCCTATTCAACGTGACCCCGTGGACGACTTGAGCGCATCCATGCCAGGGATCGCCACGTGCCGGCCATCCGAGCCCCCCCGGCGAGTATAAGACCGTCCCCGATGCCCTAGGGTTCAACCTCATCCACTCTCACTCGTCGTTCTCCCCCTCTTGCTCCAAATCTGCCGCTCTGCGCAAACCTGCCGCCATGGACTACCTCCCCGCCATGGACTACCTCCCCGCAGGTAGAGATTGGACCAGGGGCTCCGCCTCCTTCTTCTTCCACTTCGAGCACCAGCACAAGCCACACGACGCTACATCGTCGTATCTCCATCATCTTCTTCCTCGGACCCGCTGCACGCCATTGTCGATTCCGTCGCCGTCACTGCATGATGCGCCTCCCCGAGCAGCGTCCCATCAACGATGTGAGCAAGCATTCCTTTCCCCTCTGTACCTGTTGTCCAGTTCGTCCCCTAGCCCTTGCGCCATTACTGCCGGAGCTCGGCTCCGCCGTGTTGCTCGCTGTCGTTGCTGCTATGGTGCTCCGCTGTTGCTCGCCAGACACTGCTTGCGCCCGTGCCCGGGCTTCCTCCCCTACAGCCGCTGCCCCCGCACGCGTTCGCTGCTGCTGCTACCTGCCATTACTGCTCACTTCTGCTTCTGCTCTACTGCCGTTGCTCGTTCCCGCCGCGCCCTTGGCCGCCCGCGCACGCCTTGCCGTTGCTCGCGCTGCGCCTGCTTTCCATCGTGCTCCACCCGCTTCTCACCCGCCCCTGCTTCCCCCGCTCGGCTCCGCCCAGCCTGCCGCCGCTCTGCTCCCATGCACCCCCTTCAACGCGCGCACACCCGCGCGAGGCAGCCGCCTGCGCCGCGCCTGGGCCCCGTCCCCGCTCGCTGCCACCGCCACCTCCCGCTGCTTCGTGCTGCGGCTGCAGCAGCCCGTCGCCCCCCCTGTAGTGCACCCCGGCGCCGGCCCTCCCAACCGTTGGGCGCGCCGCAACGGACCCCGCCGCGCATCCAGCTGCTGCCGGAGTTGACCGGCCGGAGCTCCTCCGCCGTGCTAGATTAGCGTCGGCGTTGGTCACCGACTAGGTGCTGACGTGGCCCGTAATTAGGAACTAACCCCTCCTCTTATAGTCTAAGACAGTGGGCCTAAGTCCACTAACTAATCAGTTAAGTGTGGTTTAAAAAAATGTTAACTCGCGCTGAGTCAATGACATGCGGGTCCCACAGGATCCGCTGACTAGTCAACCATTGACCAGTCAACTGTTGTGTCGGCAGTTGACTGGCCCCACTGTCAGCCCCTCTGGTGCACTCTGGGTGCAGTGCACCTGGTGCACCCAACGTTTTCTTGAGAATTTCGAGATTAAAGTAATTCTAGGAATTTCTAAAAATTGTTAAAACTTTTGAAATTCATAGAAATTCAACCATAACTCGGATGAAAATGTTTTCTATATGAGAGTTGCTCAAAAAAATCCGGCGAATCCGAATTTGCGGTCCATTCATCTATCACATGGCCATAGCATGCTCAACATGGAACCGTCCCCTCTCTTTTCATCTGTCCGGTAAATGTCAGACACCGGAAAAATCACTCCGGATGTTTTCCCTCTCCGTCTGTAACGTCTAGCACGGCGTTAGTTCACCCTAACACCGCGTATTACCATGCTATGCTTTATGATGCTTTCTTTGCTTTATATTTATTTATTCTTCCCCCTCTTCTCTCCGGTAGACCCCGAGACCGATGTTGCCCCTGTGATCTACTACATCTCCGACGACCCTTCTTCCTTTGCAGCAGAGCTTCCAGGCAAGCCCCCCATTTGATCATCCTGATATCGCCCATTCCATTCTCTCATGCTTGCATTAGATTTTTCTACTGTAATTGTTTGCTCCTATTCTGATGCATAGCCTACTTTTGTACCTGCTGTTGTACCTTACCTGCTTATCCTAAACTGCTTAGTATAGGTTGGTTAGTGATCCATCAGTGACCTCCACCTTGTCCTTGTTGCCCCTGCTTCACCATCAATGACTCGAGCGACATGATCGAAGACCAGGCCCCGGCACCGCACATCACTTTCCCCTTAGTTGCTCGACACTACTAGGTTACTATCGAGTGCCAAGGGTGATACCTCATCAGCACATCTGATGTTAACCTTGTAGGTTAGTTCATCGGTTATGGTCATCGAGGGTGATTCCTCCTTCTCCACTCACGATAACGACACTGTCGTGCATCTCCTCAAGAGTGGACCTCCAGGGTGATGCCTCCTTCGTTTAGCTTGACGATAACATCAGGTGGAATTCCATCGAGCGTGATTCCTCAGGGTTCCCCTTGGTGTTAGACACACGTTTACTATGGTTACTATGACTTTACACTAAACCATGTTACTAAAGACGGGTCGGCCCCGAGGGGTATGCGCGCGAGCTTAATTGCGAGTGATGTGGAGTCGGGTTGACCTGGAAGGTGCCCGTAAGATAATTACGGGGCGTAGCAGGGCATTCTTAGCCCTTGCCGCTAGTCCTCGAGACGGGGCGACGGGGTCACATCGATCGTGAGTCTCTGCTCATTACCGCGCCTAATCCTCTATGATTTGGATATTTGATCCGAGGGGCCTCTGGCCTGATAGCACTAACCATCACGTGTGCATAGTATGGGCGTTATGCATTGTAAGCATCAGCCGAAGCTTAATAGACGTCATGCGACTAAGCGGCGCGCGCCGTGTTGGACTGGGTACGCAACCGCGCATGTATTAAGGGGTTGCCAGGTCTGCTCACGGCCGCCCACGCAACATGCAGGAGTTCCCGAGGCGATGGCCCAAGACCCCTGGGGGGATAGGTTTAGTCCGGCGTGCTGACCTCTCTATTAAGCTTAGGTCAGGTTGCGGTGTATCATTTGGCCGAGACCGGGCATGACCTAGTAAAGTGTGTCCGGCCGGAGTTAAGCGAGCGTGGTGGGTAAGTTGGTGCACCCCTGTAGGGAAGAAAACATATATCAATAGCCTGCCCTACGATAACGGACACTCGGAGTTATATCTCGGTCGATACAACTAGAACTTGATGCTGAGGCATGTATTGGAAATGATGGCTCCGGGATTATTTTCTCACTGGGAGTCGAGGAAGTGATCTCTGGGAAATGTTACAACATACATTCTAATATTATAATATGCCACTCCTATCTCTTCTGATGCTGCAAGATGCTTGGAGCAGCTTGAAGATGCTAGTCTTCAATAGGCTAGGCCTTCCACTTCTCTTCTGGCATTCTCCAGTTCAGTCCACAGATACTACCCATTTCATTGATACCGATGCATATGTAGTGTAGATCCGTGCTTGCGAGTACTTTGGATGAGTACTCACGGTTGCTCTGCTCCCCTTTTTCCACCTCTTTCCTTCCTTCTCGGACGCTGCAACCAGATGGTGGAGCCCAGGAACCAGAAGCCACCATTGACGACGACTACTACTACCACGAGGGTGCTTACTACTACATGGAGGCCGCCGACGACCAGGAGTAGTTAGGAGGCAGCCACGCAGGAGGCCTTGCCTTTTCGATCGTTGCTGCTTTTATGCTAGCCTTCTTAAGGCAAACTTGTTCAACTTATGTTTGTACTCAGATATTCTTGCTTCAGCTTACTCTTGTGTATCCGAGCTTATGTATTAGAGCCCTCGAGGCCCCTGGCTTGTAATATAAAGCTTATACTATTTTAATTTGTGTCTAGAGTTGTGTTGTGATATCTTCCCGTGTGTCCTTGATCTTGATCATACACACTTGCATGTATGCTTAGTGTACGATTTAATCGAGGGTGTCACAAGTTCGTATCAGAGCCGACTGCCTGTAGGTAGCCCCCTTTCCAACTCCTTGGCCGAAGTTGAGTCTAGTCACTACAAAACTTTTACTAACATGGCTGTGTGTCTTAGGATCTTTTATTCCTCGTCTATACTCTGGGACTCTGATCTCTCTTCAATTTGGGTTAAACGAATTTACTAACTCTAAATCTAGGTTCTCGTAACTTCTTTCTCCCGGAGAGCCCCTAATTCCAGATGATCGCCTGCTTGACCAGAAGACTTCAAATATACTCTCTGATGTTATTCGGAGAACATGTGCTCATCACTTTTGCAATTCCCTTCCACCGTCAACCCCTATGAATAGCTACATACACCTGTCGTTCATACATCATTTTCCAGTTGCTCTTGTTATTACAAGATGCCTCGAATTACACTCCGATGTTTCGAGAATCCATTGTGCCTGCTGCATTGCAGCTCCTTTTCCATATGAATACATCTACGGATAATTCCTCACAATTATCGAGGATTCATTCATCCGCAGTTGTTCATGTGTTTCACAAAAGTCTTTGAAATACCATTCGATATTCCAAAAGTCCTCAGCAGCCTATTGTTGTTGAAATTCTTGCTTGCTTGCATTATGGTTAATCCCATAAGTCTAGTAATCTTATTGGCATCCTTTGTCACTATCATTTTGAGTCCGTTAATTCAATATGTTGTAGATGCTCGCAATCCTCAGTCAAAACTAGAATTCATCCTTTAGGCTCAGACATCACTCCGGACATGAGTTGGTTCTCGGCAAATCAAACCTTGATTGATTGTTGATATATGTCCATTCAACGTACTTATCTTTTGATCAGACCAATCATAATTCCTTTGTATTTAAGCTTTGAAAATTATTCAGATGTCCCTATAATTCGATGCCTTTGGGTTACTTCTTCTTTTGGTTAACATCGACACTCACATTGGATTCCTTGCGGTCCGCCAAATCCTTTGTTGGATAATTATCCGACACTGTCCTTCATATTCAAAAATCTTGTGAATTCTTCCCCTGATACATAATGCCTTTGGTAAATGGTATCCTCTGGTTTCTCAACTATGCTCTACTATCGAGCTTGTGTTATTTACTCTTGAAGTTTATGGCATATGTTCCTAAGATGTCCCAATGGGTTGAACCAATGCCTTCCCTAACCTGTGTGAACCCAAAAGATTTCACGGGTCATACTCATCTGGTATTTCACCAGGTAAAACTTCCAACACTATTGCCTTTTCCAAAACGAGAAGTGAATGTAAGGCTGTGCTTTGGAGAAGTGGGAGTCGACCTTGAACTTTGTGTCCATGCCCGTGGACCCGATCTGGAACTTATCATGGAAGCTTCTTGTAAAAATAATATTAATACGCTTGTTATAAGTTCATCTTGTATCTAGGCTTGGTCCTTTGCAACCGTGGTTCCGACCAGGAATGTTTTTCTTTGATCCCATTTCTTGGACAAGTTTTAGCGCTTGTCTATTACAGATCAATACGCCAGCCCAACCTCGATTCTGCTCTGCCTACGAGTATTAACCTTTGGTATCTCGAGAATATCACAGAACTACATAACTTCTTATGAGTTCTTCCTCAACTATTTTTCTCGCCAATTCCAATTTTCCACGGGTTCCGAGTTGTTAGACACTCCAGGACACCAATAATGGAATCGAGTTCGTACTAAGATTCAACAACTTCTAGTAATTTTCATTACTTACGAGTTTATACTTGATCATGTCATTCCCAACTGATTGGCTACATCATATTCGCCATGCTAAAGCTTGACCGTGATACCTATGTCCTTCGTCCCAAGAATACAAACCCGACAGTGCGCTTAGCTACATCGAACTTTCAATATCATATTGTTTGTTTTGAAAAGCAATTTCGATTATGAGCTTGCAATCCTATCTGTGGTTCTCGTAACTGTTCGCTTCACCCTTCCTTTTGCTTGATGTCATCGATGATCGATTACATCTTCAAGAAACCTCTCGACAAATGTGTCGTGATCATCACCAACATAATGAACTCTTCTAGGATATCAATCGAATTCGTGAAGAGAAATACCATCCTTGCCCCCTTGATGAATTGTTGTTGAGCCCCTCGGCCACCTCCTCATCTTTTCCTTGCTGAAATTGTACGACTTATTTTATAAGTTGTTTCCGATGGATCCTTTGTGTACCCAAAGGCTTACCTTTACCTTATGACCATGTCAATGCTATCCTGAAGCATGACCATGGTACTCAAACATCAACAAGAACCTTGTAAGCATAATGCTAAATGTGTATTGGTCAATTATCCGAACACCATTGTATGGGTAACATCATGAGCTTCCTCGCCGTTTTCCCTAAATGGTTACATACTTGGAGTCTTGTCATGTATATCATGCTCTGGCTTTCCTTGGGAAAGATATACTCTTGATACTCGGGTATAATCACATTTTCCTTTTCATTGTTCTATTTAACCATCTAAGCTGATTAATTTGAGCACTGATAATTCCCTACTTATGTAAGCATCTTGGTGTACAACTCTACCAGTAAGACCCTGTTATTATTGTTGTTAACATTTCGGTAACCGCCGGTGGACGAGAACTTTGCCTATTGGTCCGCCTCGTTTCAAAGAGTAGGAAAATGGTTCTCTTCGTCCCTTGCCCTTGGTACTGATGTTGTCGCCGACATAACTGACAGGCTATTCTCTGACATGCCTTGTTATCATGACCGTGCAAGATGGCACTGCCCTTCCTACTGTTAACATACATGGTGGGCCCATAACCCATAGTTCTATAGGATCGAAACCTGACTCTCATGTACTCCCCTGTTTCCAAAGTTATTCTCATGCTGGGCTTCGTATGTAAATCACGACCCACCTTCCTAGAAGTGATCTACTCTGTTATCAAATGCAATGTTTATTTTCGTTGCTCTGAAACCCTTTCGCGATCTGTTTCAGGCATCAAACGATTAGCTCTCTGCTTGTAGCTTTTTATTGTGCCTTCTTATTTCTGCTCTCGATGTTTACCTTAAGTTCAATTTGAGAGTTACTTTCTGTCACTTTCCCTGAACTATCTACCAGATAAGCAACCTTGTAGAGGTCCGTTCTTCCGAAGTTACCCTTTATCCTTTTTCGTAAGTATGATGAAGATCCCGAAGAAAGGATGATGACTTCATCATGATGACATGGAGCAAAGAACTAAAGACGTCAACAAAAAGGATCAACTACTTCAGGAAGAGCAACCAAGACTAAGAGGCCTCGTTAGAATTTCGTAACCAATTCCTTCCCCTTTACTCTACCTCTTAAATCTCGGGATGAGATTTCTTGTAGTGAAGGAGATTTGTAACACCCCGATAATCATGTTACATTAATCTCCCCCTAATCGTGGCCATGTCATCGTGATTACTATGCAGCTTGCCACCTGTCCAAAAATCAAAGCCTTTTTCAAATTTAAAATAAAGTCCAATAAATTATTTCTTCGAGTTGTAAAAACAAAATGTTCACGATATTATATAAATTCCCCTGATCATTGTGATGTTGAATCCAACTTAATTGAGGCTCCAAAAATTCCTCTAGCTATTTTTGGATGACCTAACATCACCCTCCGTCACATTTAAATTCATAACGAAATTGAAATGAAATTGTCATCCCACCAAACTTCTTGCGGCAGTGCAGAATATTGATTAGTAATTATTTTGGCAAGATCCACTTTTTCCAAAAGTCATTTGGTGCACTAAATAAATGCAACTCAGTGGTGGTATAATAAAGCAGAAACAAAAAAATAAACAACTACAGTGTGCTGGTCCGTCGTGGCCACAGCACACGGCCCCGCACACACAATGCTAGACCTAGCCCACCATCGCTTATCGCCTTCCTCCTGTTCATCGTGACCCTGTGGACGACTTGAGCACATCCATGGCCAGGGATCGCCACGCGCCGGCCATCCGAGCGCCCCCGGCGAGTATGAGACCGTCCTCGACGCCCTAGGGTTCAACCTCGTCCACTCTCAGTCGCCGTTCTTCCCCTCTTGCTCCAGATCCGCCGCTCTGCGCACACCTGCCGCCACCGCCGCCATGGACTACCTCCCCGCCGTGACCAGTGATGTCCTCGCCAGCTGAGATTGCACCAGGAGCTCCGCCTCCTTCTTCTTCTTCGAGTCCGACCACCAGCGCAAGCCACGCGACCCTACATCATCGTATCTCCATCGTCTTCTTCCTCGGACCCACTGCACGCCATTGTCGATTCCGTCGCCGTCACTGCATCACGCGCCTCCCCGAGCACCGCCCTATTAACGATGTGAGCAGGCGTTCCTTTCCCCTCTGTACATGTTCTTCGGTTCGTCCCCTAGCCCTTGCGCCATTACTGCCGGAGCTCGTCTCCGCCGTGTTGCTCGCTGTCGTTGCTGCCACGCTGCTCCGCTGTTGCTCGCCAGCCACTGCTTGCGCCCGTGCCCGGGCTCCCTCCCCTGCGGCCGCTTCCCCCGCATGCGTTCGCTGCTGCCGCTACCTGCCATTACTGCTCACTGCTGCTGCTCTCAACTGCCGTTGCTCGTTCCCGCCGCGCCCTTGGCCACCCGCGCATGCCCTGCCGTTACTCGCGCCACGCCTTCTTCCCATCGCGCTTCGCCTGCGACTCGCTCGCCCCTGTTTCCCCCGCTCGGCTCCGCCCGGCCTACCGCCGCTCTGCTCCCATGCCCCCCCTTCAGTGCGCGCACACTCACGCGAGGCAGCCGCCCGCGTCGCGCCTGGGCCCCGTCCCCGCTTGCCGCCACCGCCGCCTCCCGCTGCTTCGTGCTGCGGCTGCAGCCGCCCCTCCTATAGTCCATCTCGGTGCCGGCCCTCCCCACCATTGGGCGCGCTGCAACGGCCGCTGCCCAACAGACCCCACCGCGCGTCCAGCTGCTACAGGAATCGCCGGCCGGAGCTCCTCCCCCGCGCTGGATTAGCGTCGGCGTTGGTCGCCGAATAGGCGCTGACGTGGCCCGTAATTAGGCACTAACCCCCCTCTAATAGTCTAAGACAGTGGGCCAAAGGCCACTAACTAATCAGTAATGTTTTGTTTAATAAAATGTTAACTAGCGCTGAGTCAATGACATGTGGGTCCCACTGGACCCGCTGACCAGTCAACCATTGACCAGTCAATTGTTGTGTCAGCAGTTTACCGGCCCCACTGTCAGCCCCTCTGGTGCACTCTGGGTGAAGTGCACCTGGTGCACCCAATGTTTTCTGGAGATTTTCGAGATTAAAGTAATTCCAGGAATTTCTGAAAATTGCTAAAACTTTGGAAATTGATAGAAATTCAACCGTAGGTCGGATGAAAATGTTTTCTATATGAAAGTTGCTCAAAAAAATCCAGCGAATCTGAATACACGGTCCGTTCATATGTCACATGCCCCTAGCATGCTGAACATGGAACCATCCCCTCTCTTATCATTTGTCCAGAAAACGTCAGACACCGGAAAAAAAGCCTCCAGAGGTTTTCCTCTCCGTCTGCAACGTCTAGCACTTCGTTAGCGTATTACCATGTTATGCTTTCTATTTATTGTTTCTTCCCCCTCTTCTCTCCGGTAGACCCTGAGACCGATGCTGCCCCTATGATCGAATACATCTCCGACGACCCTTCTTCCTTTGCAGCAGAGCTTCCAGGCAAGCCCCCCCTTTGATCATCTCGATATCACCCATTCCATTCTCTCATGCTTGCATTAGATTTTGCTACTGTAATTGTTTGCTCCTATTCTGATGCATAGCCTGCTTTTGTACCTGCTGTTGTACCTTACCTGCTTATCCTAAACTACTTAGTATAGGAGTGATCCATCAGTGACCCCGGCGTCCCCGATGTCAAGATGAAGGAGGAGCTCGCTATCCACGAGGAACTGTGCACATCTCAGGAGCTGTTTAACCTGGCAACCAAGAGCGCAAGAGCTGAGGAGGGGCGCCTTTCCCTCCTCGAGCTGCCAGCTGCGGGTGTAGAGGAGAAGAAGGCCAAGGCTAAGGACGTGAAGCGCAAGGAGGCAGCTGTGCTCGCATCGGAGCCGGACACCAAGCGGGGTAGAGACCAACCCGAGTCATCGAAGGGCAGCCGACCGTTCTGCGCCTTCCACAATCTGAACACCCACAACACTAGCGACTGTCAAGAGCTCAGAGTCATTCACGAAGGACGTTTCGGTCGACGCCCCGAGCGCAGCGACCGGGGCTACGGCCGTGGAGGAGGACGTGGAGGCGGACGTTGGGACACCGTGGCCCGCGCCAGGAGTGGCGCGACATGCCTCGTGAGGACCGCTGGCAGGACCATCCTCGCCAGGGCGCCTGGAGGGACCAGCCTCGTGAGGATCGCCCTCAGGGCAACGCCGGTCTTCCCCCCTGCCGCCACCACCAAGAAGGAATGGCGACCACCATCAAGACGAGGGGGTAGGGGGCTTCCAGGAGCCGCGTGCGATCGCCTGCATCTTGGGCGGCGCGCAGGCCCCAGCATCTCAACGCATATTCAAACAGTTTGCTCGTGAAGTGAACGCGGTGCTCCCCAAGCTCGAGGCCACGTGCCCGCTCAGGTGGTCCCAGTGCGCCATCACTTTCAACTCGGCAGATCAGCTCAAGTGCGCAGCCACTGCTGGCGCTCTCCCGATGCTTTGTTCACCAGTCATCAGCAATGTGCAAGTTACCAAGACCCTCATCGACGGCGGCACAGGGCTCAATGTCCTATCAGTCGACACGTTCGACAACCTCCAGGTCCCGTATGAGCAGCTTCAGCCTACCAAGCCTTTCTCAGGAGTAACTGACGGTTCCACCACACCGATAGGGCAGGTCCGCCTGCCTGTTACCTTCGGGGAGCGCAAGAACTACCGGACCGAGCTCATCGACTTCGACGTCGCGCACATCCGCCTGCCGTATAACACCATCCTCGGGTATCCAGCCCTGGCAAAGTTCATGGCGGTCACCCACCACGCGGCTACAACGTCCTCAAGATGCCGGGAAGCGGCGGAATCATCACGGTCCCATGTGAAGAGAGAGATGCGGTGTGCTCCCTCGAACGCGCCTTCCAAGCTGCAGCAATCGATGACCCCGACAGTAAAAGCGAGGGCCCTCCCGAGGCCCTCCCCAAGCAGAAGAAGCAGTTGCGCCGTGCAGGATCTCAGGAGGGCGGCGACGCAGCTGGAGCCTCGTCAGGATCAGCGCCCGCTTCGGGGGAGCCTCCTTCCATCGCATAGGAAGGTGTGCTCGGCGCCCTCCTCGGGCAGGGCTTGGGGGCTCTCTTCTTGAGAGCCTCAGACCGTGCCAACCTCATGTGGGAGGCGCTTGGGCACCACTTGGAGGCGTGCTTCGCGACACGTTTCCCTCAGGAGAACATAGGGCAAGGACCGCCCACCACTCGGGAGTTCATCACCAAGGCCACTCAGGAATTACAAGACGCAAGGGCTATGCGCGGCGACTGCCGCTCACCAGGCGCAGCTCCCCATCCAGGCGAGGATGCCGGGCAACGCTTCTGCATCGACGTCCCGGGGCTCAACAGGACCGCATCTCAGGAGCGTTTCTGGCCTTCGCGTGTGGGCCGTTGCGAGGGCCCACCACATAGCCACGTCTGCATGCCCTTCGTCTTGCCGAGCATGGCGTCAGCCTATCAGCGCAACATGCGGCGTGTCCTGGCGGCTCAGGAGGCCAGGTACCACGCCGTCCTGGAAGAGATGGAGACGGTCTTCAAGGAACCACCCGAACCCCCAGAGCCTCTCGAGGCTCAGGGCCCCGGTGGCTCGTGAGGAGCCATTCCTTCGCCGCGTACCTTCAGCTACCCCAACCCTCCTTCGTCAATAGAACCAGGTGACATTTTCCATGTTCGTTTAAGCTGGGAGCGCCCCTCGGGCTGCATTATTCCCAGGCCGCATGGGTCCGTCCCTGTGGCATGTACCCCTTTTGCTTATGTCTTTAGCTTACCTTGTTGGGGGCGCCCTCGGGCTGCATCATCCCCAAGCCGCTCGGGCCTGACCTAGTGGCATGTATCTTTCTCCATTTACCCAGGTTGGTTTGTCTTTCATGCTAAATCTGCCTACCCGGGCCCGGCTACCACCTGGTCGATCGTCACCTCCCACGGGGCCTCCTCACGCAGGCACGGTGCTGGTGCATGGGTCTGTTCCTGCCACGTCAACAAACCTGAGCGGTCGAGCTCTGGCTTGCGGCACGCCCCGCGCACGTCACCTCACCAGGCCCTCAGTGCCTTCATCTCATCTCAGAGCAACCAGCGGCGGGCTGGCAACCATAACGGCAAAACCGTGTTTCTCCTTGTGATGACCTGCAGGAACATCCCGAGGATAATAGCGGGCGGTACCACGGACCCTCTCCTCTGACATGCGATCTGCTTGCGCGTTAAAGGGGGGGCTCCTGAGCATCGCGACTCAGGAGCTCTTAGTGGCTCTCCAGCCCTCACCCCCTGGCCTTGACCACGGCATCGTGACCTGGCATACCAGCGGCGGCTGAGCTCGCTCGAGGGCCGGGACCTGAGGATGTAGAGCACGAAGGAAAGCATTGGAAGGGGAAGGACCCGTACGGGCCTAACCTAGCTACACTGTGAGTGGTTGCGCACAGGCCTGGCGCAACACGAGGAATCGATCCTGAACTACTGAGATAAGTCTCGCGCTCAGACCGGCTAATCAATAGAACCTAAGGGCCGTGCTCGCCGCATTCCAGTTGCGGCCATGTCGCATCCCTTTCCTGCCTTACCATAGCTGCTTGGGCGCTAAGGGGGACCTCCTGAGCATCGCGACTCAGGGGCTCTTACTGGACCTCGGGTCGCTCACCTCCTGGCCTTGACCACGGCACGCGACCTGGCATACCAGCGACGGCTGCAGCCTGCCTAGGGACCGGGACCTGTCAGCGTAGAGCAACAAGCTATCGCGAGGTTGGAAAGGGCGGACCGAGCCTGAACAGGACATGCGTTCGCAAATTTTCATAACAGGGAATATACATACAAAAAGCATTATAGATCCTTACACACCCCCATGGGGTACTTCATGATTCTTCGCAGGAAACAAAAGCAAGAACCAAGAGGGATCCTATCTACACCCTCCCGTGGCAGACGCCATCATCAAAAGTGGGCCCCGGGAGGCCGGCGCTAATCCCATCCAGATCAGCGGCGGCGGCGGCTGGACACCGCGGCTCTGCCCCGAGCCCGGCGGAAGCTTGGGGACACGTAGCTGTCGTCGCTCGTCTCCAGAGTCTCGTAGACCTCAGGAGAGTCGCTAGACTCCCAGGGGCTGCTGCTGCCAGAGTAGCCACGAGCGGAGCATGCGTCACCTCGGTGCTCCCCTCCAGGGCACCACTCCAGGCGGCGGCCCTCCGCATCGAATACCTTGAAGAAGAGCGTGGAGGTGCCGTCGAACTCAAAATGGATCGCGAGGGCGACTTCCGCATGGCAGACCCACGCAACCTCACCCCAGCCGCGAGTCATGAAGAACTTGCCCGTGGGGACCGCTTCGACCTCTGCTCCGGTCGCCGGAGCGTCGCAGTCGGCGTGCTGCAGCCAGAGCTCGAGAGGCACCCTTGGCGGCATCACGTCGGAGAAGAACCGCGGGAAGCAGATCCAGGAACTCGGGGGCATCGGCGCCCGAAGCACAAGCTCGCATGAGGAATCCGTGGCATGGATTCCAAGAGCAGCGGCGCGCATCGCCATCGCGCGGCGACCTCGGGCAGGGCGCGGGCGTCGCCGCTTGTCGCTCCGCCCTCCTGAGCCCTCGGCTCGGGCATACAAGGGAAGTGGGTACCCTGGAGGAGGCCGCTCGCACCAAGGCCTCGTCACCACCTGCATCGCCGCCTCGTCGCGATGATGGACCGACCTCTCCTTCGGCGGGAGTGGCCCGGGATCATCGCGGGGGGCCTTTCCTTTCTGTTCGGCGGAGAACCTTCGGATGGGCGCCATTGCTGCAAGCAGGGTAGCAAGGAGGAAGAAGCGAGTGAAGCAAGGAAGAGATGGGCGACGGGGGCTCTGCCCCTTTCCCCATTTATAGCGAGAGGAGGCCAACCGGTGCCTCCCACGACCACAGGTAATGATGGTTTTCCTTGCATGTCGCAGGGACTTGTCAAGTCGTGCAGTTGCCGAGGCAGCGTGGGAAGTGGAGACGCCCACGTCCAATCAACCACCACGCGTCGACCGAGGCTGCAGGCTTTGGGGGCCCGTGGCGCTCCGTACTTGACCCTTGGCTTCGCCGCGAAGCCAAGCCCGAGCGCACCTTGCGCCCGGGGGCTACTATCGGTGTTCTGGGAATGGGGGTACCTAGACTTGCCTCCCTGCGGCCCACGGCGTGGCTATGCTAGCGGGCCTGTACGACCCATCTTCATCAACAAATCATTCAAGACCCTCGCGAGGGGCCAAGCCTCGCGAGGCGGAAGGCGCAAGACCTCCTCGAAAGTAGCCTCACCAGGCTGCCTCGCGAGGAGCAGAGATATCAAGGCGGAGCAAACCTCACGTGGCTCTCGTGATGTGAGCCAGGACGATCGACACCACGCGGGCGCTAGGCGGGCGCCAGCATGCGTAGCGTCCTTGTTTCCTCTTTGGTGCTAAAGAAGCAAGCGCAGACGCGGAGTACCGAGGCATCAGGCAAAGGTTTCCATATCGGTGCAATAAGACCAAGACCAGCAGGACGGCAAGATGGAGGTCACCGTGGAGCCCAAGACGGCGTCACCGCCAGAGCCGTTTGCAGGCGAAGACCGCTTTTGTCAGGATAGCTTGTACTAGCTATCCCCTTTCAAATTCGCCCGCCGTTGTTGGATCCCTTCCCGCTCAATATTTGGGGAGAGGACATGGGCCTATATAAGTAGAGCTAGCCACCAAAGTAGAAGGGGGATCGAGTTCTCATACACAAGTCCACAGAGCACAAGAACACCTCAACCTCAGGAGGTTGTTCTTCCCCTTGTATTGTTCTTCATCAGCCCAAGAGGCAATCCACCACCACACACTGGAGTAGGGTATTACACCACAATGGTGGCCTGAACCAGTATAAATCCCGTGTCTTTCTATGTTGCGAGTTCGTCCGCGAGATCTTAGTGAGCTAGGGCATAGATCGGTAGGAGGGAAAGAACTTCGTGCGTACCCCAGAGTTCGAACCTTAAGGGTTTTGCCAGAATCCCACATCCGACATAAACTCTAGGAGGTCCTCCTCCACCTAAAGGTGATCCTATGTTTGAGTTAAAACAATTGCCAGACACATTGAAATATGCTTATCTTGATGAAAAGAAAATATATCCTATTATTATTAGTGCTAACCTTTCACAACATGAAGAAGAAAGATTATTGAAGGGCATTAGTCCCACTCTAAGGAAGTTCTAAGGAAGCACCGAGCTGCTATTGGATATACTCTTGATGATTTAAAGGGCATTAGTCCCACTCTATGTCAGCACAAAATTAATATGGAACCTAATGCTAAACCCATTGTTGATCACCAACGTCGTTTGAATCAAAAAATGAAGGAATTGGTAAGAACGGAAATCTAAAACTTCTGGAAGCAGGTATAATCTATCCTATAGCTGATAGTAGGTGGGTAAGTCTTGTTCATTGTGTCCCTAAGAAAGGAGGTATTACTGTCGTTCCTAACGATAAAAATAAACTTATTCCACAAAGAATTGTTACAGGCTATAGAATGGTGATTGATTACAGAAAATTAAATAAAGCAACTAGAAAAGATCATCACCCTTTGCCTTTTATTGATCAAATGCTTCAAAGATTATCTGAGAACACACACTTTTGCTTCCTAGATGGATACTCTGGCTTTTCACAAATACTTGTTTCTCAACCTGATCAAGAAAAGTCTACTTTTACTTGTCCCTTTGGAACTTATGCTTATAGACGTATGCCTTTTGGTCTATGTAATGCACCTGCTACCTTTCAAATATGTATGACTGCTATCTTCTCTAATTTTTGTGAAAATATTGTTGAGGTTTTCATGGATGACTTTTCTGTTTGTGGGAAGTCTTTTGATGATTATTTAAGCAATCTTGAGCGAGTTTTGCAGAGATGGGAACAAACAAATCTTGTCTTGAATTGGGAGAAGTGCCACTTTATGGTTAATGAAGGCATTGTCTTGGGTCATAAAATTTTTGAAAGAGGTATTGAAGTGGACCAAGCTAAGCTTGATGCAATTGAGAAAATGCCATGCCATAAGTACATCAAAGATATTCGTAGTTTCCTAGGTCATGCTGGTTTCTATAGGAGATTTATCAAAGACTTTTCTAAGATTTCTAGGCCTCTTACTAATCTTTTGAAAAAGGATATTCCTTTTGTTTTTGATGATGATTGTCTTGAAGCCTTTGCAACACTCAAGAAAGCCTTAATATCTGCACCTATTGTTCAACCACTTGATTGGAACTTGCCTTTTGAAATTATGTGTGATGCTAGTGATTATGCTGTTGGTGATGTTCTAGGACAAAGAGTTGATAAGAAATTGAATGTTATTCATTATGCTAGTAAAACTCTAGACAGTGCTCAAAGAAATTATGCTACTATTGAAAAAGAATTCTTAGTAGTGGTGTTTGCTTGTGATAAATTTAGATCTTATATTTTTGATTCCAAAGTAACTGTTCACACAGACCATGTTGCTATTAAATATCTTATGGAAAAGAAAGATGCTAAACCTAAACTTATTTGTTGGGTTCTCTTGTTACAAGAATTTGATTTACATGTCATTGATACAAAAGGAGCTGAGAACCCAGTAGCTGATAAGTTGTCCAGGCTTGAAAATGTGCTTGATGAACCACTACCTATTGATGATAGTTTTCCTGCTGAGCAGTTAGCTGCAATAAATGTTTCTCATAGTACTCCTTGGTATGCTGACTATGCTAATTACATTGTTGCTAAATACTTACCACCTAGCTTTACATACCAACAAAAAAAATCTTCTGTGATTTAAAACATTACTTTTGGGATGACCCACATCTTTATAAAGAAGGAGTAGATGGTATTATTAGACGTTGTGTACCTGAGCATGAACAGGGACAAATCCTATGGAAATGTCACTCTGAATCTTATGGAGGGCATCATGCTGGAGATATAACTCCTCACAAGGTATTGCAATCTGGATTTTATTGGCCTATTCTCTTCAAGGATGCCCATAAGTTTGTCTCTTTTGTGATGAACGTCAAAGAATAGGTAATATCGGTAAGCGTCAAGAAATGCCTATGGATTATTCACTTGCTGTTGAACCATTTGATGTTTGGGGATTTGATTACATCGGAACTTTTCCTTCCTCTAATGGGTATAAGCATATTTTGGTTGCTATTGATTATGTTACTAAATGGGTAGAAGCTATTCCAACTAGTAGTGCTGATCACAACACCTCTATTAAAATGCTTAAGGAAGTTATTTTGCCAAGGTTTGGAGTCCCTAGATACTTAATGATTGATGGTGGTTCACACTTTATTCATGGTGCTTTCTGTAAGATGCTTGCTAAGTATGATGTTAACCATATAATTGCATCACCCTATCATCCTCAGTCTAGTGGTCAAATTGAACTTAGCAATAGAGAAATAAAATTAATTTTGCAAAATACTGTTAATAGGTATAGGACGAATTGGTCTAAGGAATTAGATGATGCACTTTGGGCTTATAGAAAAGCATATAAATATCCTATGGGTATGTCTCCTTATAAAATCGTTTATGGAAAAAGCTTGTCATTTGCCTCTTGAGTTAGAACATAAAGCATATCGGGCAGTTAAAGAACTCAACAATGATTTCAAACTTGCTGGTGAAAAGAGGTTATTTGATATAAGCTCTTTAGATGAATGGAGAACCCAAGCTTATGAAAATGCAAAGTTATTTAAAGAAAAAGTTAAAAGATGGCATGACAAAAGAATCCAAAAGCGTGAGTTTTAAAATGGAGAATATGTTCTTTTGTACAACTCTCGTTTTAGATTTTGTGCAGGAAAGCTCCTCTCGAAATGGGAAGGCCCATACATCATCGAGGAGGTTTACCGGCGTGGAACCATCAAAATAAATAACTCCGAAGGTACTAAACCGAAGGTTGTCAATGGGCAACGAATAAAGCATTATATCTCAGGTACACCTATCAAATGTTGAAAGTAATATTATCCAAACTTTGACACCGGAAGAACACATAAAAGGGTCCTTCCGGAACACTCCAGAATCGTGAAAATAAAGAGGTGCATGATACGGTAAGTAAACGGTCTCTGAAAAATCCGCAAGAATATTTTTTATCAGTTTTGGAATATTTTAAAATTTTGGAAATAAAGAAACTTCCAGGAAGCTTCCCCTGGTGGGCACAAGAAATCCAGCCTCCCTAAACGACCTAACCGATCTATTACTTCTCGTTTTCGGCAGAAAAGCCAAGGGGATTTATGTGACAAGATCTTGAAGTTGGAATTGGAGGTCGACGATCTAAAAGAAGAAATTGCTCTCCTCAACTACAATCTGAAGAAGTTGAAGGAAAAATTGTCTTCACCACCAACATCTTCTTCACCACCAAAGGAGAATTCAGTAACGGGTATGGGCACTCCCCTTGGCTTCTACCAAGCTTGGGGGAGGTGCCCCGATATCGTATCATCCCACTATCTTTTTGCTTTTACTTATCCTAGTTCGATCATTTGCTTTTAGATGAAATAAAGTTTAGTTCGATCCTTTCTTCTTTGAGAGTTTGCTTAGTGATCTATCCTTGTAATCGTGTGCAAGTTATATAATAAAGTTAGTTTGAGTTTTTGCTTTCTTTACTCTCATGTTGCAAATAAAGAAAAGAAATAAAGAAAGAAAAAGAGAAAGGAAATAAATCAATAAGATTATATACTAATCCTATGGTAGGTGATGGCACCACATAAGGAAAAGTATAAGTAGAAAACTTTATTAGAGATTGAAAAACATAGCATTAGTCAATGACACAACTCATGAAAGAATTAATAAGGGAAGAGAAGATTCACATATAGATATACTATCCTATAAATCTTTTGTGATTGTGAGCCCACATAAAAATATTATATTTCAAAAAATTTGACATTGGACAAGGAAGACAACTTAATGGTTTATGTTTGTTTATATTCACATAGAAGTCATATTGTCATAGATCCTTTAACATGTGGTGCTTGCCCCTATCTTTGCTAGCCAAAAATTCCACACTAAGTAGAGATACTACTTGTGCATCCAAAAACCCTTAAACCCAAATCTTTTTCAAGTGTCCACCATAGCTACCTAGGGATTGAGCAAGATCCCTCAAGTAAGTTGTCATCAGTGCAAAAAGGCAATAAAAATTGCTTCTAAAAGTGTGAGATAATTTAGTGTGAGAGAAAATTTAGCATTGTACGAACTTGGATGACAAAGAACAAAAGCGATAGACTGCATAATAAAGGTTGTCATCTTAAGGGACAATACAACGTGATGTTCTATTGCACTAAGGGATTGAGCATACAAACAAATAAGCGCATGGCAACCTCTGCTTCCCTCTGTGAAGGGCCTTTCCTTTATTTTTATGCACTTACTTTTATGCAAAGAGTCAAATTTTTCCTTCTATTCCTTTTATTTTTCTTCTTTGGCAAGCATCATGTGGTGAGGAAAGATCTAGGCACATATGTCCAGTTGAATAGAGATAGCATGAGTTATTATTGTTGACATCACCCTCAAGGTGAGTATGTTGGGAGGCTAAACTATAAGCCCCTATCTTTCTATGTGTCCGATTGAAACGTTTTGCTCATGGGTACGAGGTGAGTGTTAGCAATCATAGAAGACTATATGATGGTTGAGTATGTGGATTTGCCTAAAGGCTCCGACACGTGACCCTTCCTAAAAAGATGATGAATTGCAGTTGCAAAGTTGACTGAGAACAGAGTTTGCCGGTTTCTAATAGAGTTTTTGCTTTATACTTTGATTGTGTGATGAACTATTACTTATTCATGAGAAGTATATGATAAAAGTTCTACGATAAAAGTCCAATGTTTAATTTTGTTGCTGTTATAATAATCAACATGATGCTTCTATGCCCGTATTTTGTTTTTATCGACACCTCTCTCTCAAAGCATGTGGACATGTTTTTTGATTTCGATTTTCGCTTGAGGCAAGCGAGGTCTAAGCTTGGGAGAGTTGATACGTCCATTTTGCATCATGTTTCCTTACTGTTATTTATAATCTTTTTATCCATAATAATGCTTTTTGGAGTAATTCTAATGCCTTCTCTCATAATTTACGAGGAACAAACCAAGAGGGAGAATTCCGGCAGCTGGGAATCTGGACCTGGAAAAGCTACGTCAGGACACCTATTCTGTACAACACCAAATGAGCTGAAACTTTACGGAGATTTTTTATGGATTATTTGAGAAATATTGGATCCAATAAACACTAGAGGGGGGCCACCAGGTGGGCACAACGCACCTGGGCGCGTCAGGCCCCCCAGGCGCGCCCTGGTGGTTGTGGCCTCCTCGGCCTACCTCCAGTGCACATCTTCTAGTATATAAGTCCTTTTGACCTATAAAAAATAAAGAGGAGACTTTCAGGACGGAGCGCCGCCGCCTCGAGGCGGAACTTGGGCAGGAGCACTTTTGCCCTCCGATGGAGCGATTCCGCCGGGGGAACTTCCCTCCCGGAGGGGGAAATCATCGTCATCATCATCACCAACAACTCTCCCATCTTGGGGAGGGCAATCTCCATCAACATCTTCAACAGCACCATCTCCTCTCAAACACTAGTTCATCTCTTCTGTTCAATCTTGTTACCAGAACTATAGATTGGTGCTTCTGGATGACTAGTAGTGTTTGTTACATCTTGTAGTTGTTTACTATATGGTTTATTTGGTGGAAGATTATATGTTCAGATCCATTATGCTATTTAATACTCCTCTAATCATGAACATGTTTATCATTTGTGAGTAGTTACTTTTGTTATTGAGGTCACGGGAGAAATCATGTTGCAAGTAATCATGTGAACTTGATATGTGTTCGATATTTTGATTGTTATTCCCTTAGTGGTGTCATGTGAACGTCGACTACATGACACTTAAACATATTTGGGCCTAAGGGAAAGCATTGTGGAGTAGCAATTAGATGGTGGGTTGCGAGAGTGACAGAAGCTTAAATCACAGTTTAGGCACTATTTCGTAAGGGACCGATTGGATCCAAAAGTTTAATGCTATGGTTAGAATTTATTCTTAATACTTTTCCCATAGTTGCGGATGCTTGAGGGAGGGTTAATCATAAGTAGGAGGTTTGTTCAAGTAAGAACAACACCTAACCACCGGTCCACCCACATATCAAATTACCAAAGCAGCGAACACAAATCAAACCAACATGATGAAAGTGACTAGATGAAATTCCCGTGTACCCTCAAGAAGGCTTTGCTTATCATAAGAGACCGTTTTGGCCTGTCCTTTTCCTAAAAAGGATTGGGCTACCTTGCTGCACTTTTGTTACTATTATCGTTACTTGCTCGTTACAAATTATCTTGCTATGAAACTACTTCGCTACTTGCAATTTCAGCACTTATAGACATTACCTTACTGAAAACTACTTGTCATTTCCATCAGCTCCTCGTTGGGTTCGACACTCTTACTTATCGAAAAGAGCTACAGTTGATCCCCTATACTTGTGGGTCATCACTTATCAGGCTGAAGCCTTTTGACATATGTGTTGTGTCCCAAAACTTTTGAGAAACAAAAACTTAGGTGTCTTGCCAGACCATAGTTCATACGGTGTGATCTCAACGGATTTAGACGGTGCCCTATTTAACGTGAATGTGGCTTGCTCTAATGCATAACCCTAAAAGGATAGTGGTAAATCGGTAAGAGACATCACATAATGCACCCTATCTAATAAAGTACGGTTACGACGTTCGGACACACCATTATGCTATGGTGTTCCAGGTGGCACGAGTTGTGAAACAAATCCACATTGTTTTAAATGAAGGCCAAAATCGTAACTCAAATATTCGTGTCCGCGATCAGATTTTAGAAACTTTATTTTCTTGTTTACGATGATTCTCCACTTCACTCTTAAATTCTTTGAACTTTTCAAACGTTAAGACTTGTGTTTAATCAAGTAGATATACCCATACCTACTCAAATCATCTGTGAAGGTGAGAAAATAACGATACCCGCCGTGTGCTTCAACACTTACTGGACCACATACACCGGTACATATTATTTCCAATGAGTCAGTAGCTCGCTCCATTGTTCCAGAGAATGGAGTTTTGGTCATCTTGCCCATGAGGCATGGTTCACAAGTATCAAATGATTCATAATCAAGTGCTTCCAAAAGTCCATCCGCATGGAGTTTCTTCATTTGCTTTACACCAATATGACCTAAACAGCAGTGCCACAAGTATGTTGCACTATCATTATCAACTTTGTATCTTTTGGCATCAATAGTATGAATATGTGTATCACTACAATCGAGATTTAATAAAACATTTACATTGGGTGTATGACCATAGAAGGTTTTATTCATGTAAACAAAACAACAATTATTCTCTGACTTCAATGAATAACCATATTGCAATAAGCATGATCTAATTGTTGGGGAACGTAGTAATTTCAAAAAAATTCTACGCACACCCAAGATCATGGTGATGCATCGCAACGAGAGGGGAGAGTGTTGTCCACGTACCCTCGTAGACCGAAAGCGGAAGCGTTAACACAACGCGGTTGATGTAGTCGTACGTCTTCACGATCCGACCGATCAAGTACCGAACGCACGGCACCTCCGAGTTCAGCACACGTTCAGCTCGATGACGTCCCTCGAACTCCGATCCAGCCGAGTGTTGAGGGAGAGTTTCGTCAGCTCGATGGCGTGGTGACGATGATGATGTTCTACCGACGCAGGGCTTCGCCTAAGCTCCGCTACGATATTATCGAGGTGTAATATGGTGGAGGGGGGCACCGCACACGGCTAAAAGATCGTTGATCAATTGTGTGTCAAGAGGTGCCCCCCTGCCCCCGTATATAAAGGAGCAAGGGGGAGGCCGCCGGCCTAGGAGGTAGAGGCGCGCCAGGAGGAGTCCTACTCCTACCGGGAGTAGGACTCCCCCCCTTTCCATGTTGGACTAGGAGTGGAAGGGGGAAGAGGTGGAGGGGAGGAAGGAAGGGGGGGCGCCGCCTCCCTCTCCTTGTCCTATTCGGACTTGGGGGGAAGGGGGGCACGGCCCTACCCTAGCCTCCTCTCCTCTCTTCCACCTAGGCCCAATAAGGCCCATTAAGTTACCGGGGGGTTCCGGTAACCTCCCGGTACTCCGGAAAAATCCTGATTTCACCCGGAACACTTCCGATGTCCAAACATAGGCTTCCAATATATCAATCTTTATGTCTCGACCATTTCGAGACTCCTCGTCATGTCCGTGATCACATCCGGGACTCTGAACAACCTTCGGTACATCAAAACATATAAACTCATAATATAGCTGTCATCGTAACATTAAGCGTGCGGACCCTACGGGTTCGAGAACTATGTAGACATGACCGAGACACCTCTCCAGTCAATAACCAATAGCGGAACCTGGATGCTCATATTGGTTCCTACATATTCTACGAAGATCTTTATCGGTCAGACCGCATAACAACATACGTTGTTCCCTTTGTCATCGGTATGTTACTTGCCCGAGATTCGATCGTCGGTATCTCGATACCTAGTTCAATCTCGTTACCGGCAAGTCTCTTTACCCGTTCCGTAATACATCATCCCGCAACTAACTCATTAGTCACAATGCTTGCAAGGCTTATAGTGATGTGTATTACTGAGTGGGCCCAGAGATACCTCTCCGACAATCGGAGTGACAAATCCTAATCTCGAAATACGCCAACCCAACAATTACCTTTGGAGACACCTATAGAGCACCTTTATAATCACCCAGTTACGTTGTGACGTTTGATAGCACACAAAGTGTTCCTCCGGTAAACGGGAGTTGCATAATCTCATAGTCATAGGAACATGTATAAGTCATGAAGAAAGCAATAGCAACATACTAAACGATCGAGTGCTAAGCTAACGGAATGGGTCAAGTCAATCACGTCATTCTCCTAATAAAGTGATCCCGTTAATCAAATGACAACTCATGTCTATGGCTAGGAAACATAACCATCTTTGATTAACGAGCTAGTCAAGTAGGGGCATACTAGTGACACTCTGTTTGTCTATGTATTCACACATGTATTATGTTTCCGGTTAATACAATTCTAGGATGAATAATAAACATTTATCATGATATAAGGAAATAAATAATAACTTTATTATTGCCTCTAGGGCATATTTCCTTCAGTCTCCCACTTGCACTGTGATTTAACATCAATAGTTCACATCACCATGTGATTAACACCCATAGTTCACATCATCATGTGACCAACTCCCAAAGGGTTTACTAGAGTCAGTAATCTAGTTCACATCGCTATGTGATTAACACCCAAAGAGTACTACGGTGTGATCATGTTTTGCTTGTGAGATAATTTTAGTCAACGGGTCTGTCACATTCAGATCCGTAAGTATTTTGAAAATTTCTATGTCTACAATGCTCTACACGGAGCTACTCTAGCTAATTGCTCCCACTTTCAATATGTATCTAGACCGAGACTTAGAGTCATCTAGATTAGTGTCAAAACTTGCATCGACGTAACCCTTTACGACGAACCTTTTGTCACTTCCATAATTGAGAAACATATCCTTATTCCACTAAGGATAATTTTGACCGCTGTCCAGTGATCTACTCCTAGATCACTATTGTACTCCCTTGCCAAAATCAGTGTAGGGTATACAATAGATCTGGTACACAGCATGGCATACTTTATAGAACCTATGGCCAAGGCATAGGGAATGACTTTCATTCTTTTTCTATCGTCTGCCGTGGTCGGGCTTTGAGTCTTACTCAATTTCACACCATGTAACACAGGCAAGAAACTCTTTCTTTGACTGTTCCATTTTGAACCACTTCAAAATCTTGTTAAGGTATGTACTCATTGAAAAAACTTATCAAGCGTCTTGATCTATCTCTATAGATCTTGATGCTCAATTTGTAAGCAGCTTCACCGAGGTCTTTCTTTGAAAAACTCCTTTCAAACACCCCTTTATGCTTTGCAGAATAATTCTACATTATTTCCGATCAACAATATGTCATTCACATATACTTATCAGAAATGATGTAGTGCTTCCACTCACTTTCTTGTAAATACAGGCTTCACCGCAAGTCTGTATAAAACTATATCCTTTGATCAACTTATCAAAGCGTATATTCCAACTCCGAGATGCTTGCACCAGTCCATAGATGGATCGCTGGAGCTTGCATATTTTGTTAGCACTTTAGGATTGACAAAACCTTCTGGTTGCATCATATACAACTCTTCTTTAATAAATCCATTAAGGAATGCAGTTTTGTTTATCCATTTGCCAGATTTCATAAAATGCGGCAATTGCTAACATGATTCGGACAGACTTAAGCATCGCTACGGGTGAGAAGGTCTCATCGTAGTCAATCCCTTGAACTTGTCGAAAACCTTTCGCAACAAGTCGAGCTTTATAGATAGTAACATTACCGTCAGCGTCAGTCTTCTTCTTGAAGATCCATTTATTTTCAATGGCTTGCCGATCATCGGGAAAGTCAACCAAAGTCCATACTTTGTTCTCATACATGGATCCCATCTCCGATTTCATGGCCTCAAGCCATTTTGCGGAATTTGGGCTCACCATTGCTTCTTCATAGTTCGTAGGTTCGTCATGGTCTAGTAACATAACCTCCAGAACAGGATTACCGTACCACTTTGGTGCGGATCTTACTCTGGTTGACCTACGAGGTTCAGTAATAACTTGATCTGAAGTTTCATATCATCATCATTAACTTCCTCACTAATTGGTATAGGCGTCACAGAAACTGGTTTCTGCGATGAACTACTTTCCAAGGGAGCAGGTACAATTACCTCATCAAGTTCTACTTTCCTCCCACTCACTTCTTTCGAGAGAAACTCCTTCTCTAGAAAGGATCCATTCTTAGCAACGAATGTCTTGCCTTTGGATCTGTGATAGAAGGTGTACCCAACTGTCTCCTTTGGGTATCCTATGAAGACACATTTCTCCGATTTGGGTTTGAGCTTATCAGGATGAAACTTTTTCACATAAGCATCGCAACCCCAAACTTTAAGAAACAACAACTTTGGTTTCTTGCCAAACCACAGTTCATAAGATGTCGTCTCAACGGATTTAGATGGTACCCTATTTAACGTGAATGCAGCTGTCTCTAATGCATAACCCCAAAACTATAGTGGTAGATTGGTAAGAGACATCATATATCGCACCATATCTAATAAAGTACGGTTATGATGTTCGGACACACCATTACACTGTGCTGTTCCAGGTGGCGTGAGTAGTGTAACTATTTCACATTGTTTTAACTGAAGGCCAAACTCGTAACTCATATGCTCTTCTCCACGATCAGATCGTAGAAACTTTATTTTCTTGTTACGATGATTTTCCACTTCACTCTGAAATTATATGAACTTTTCAAATGTTTCAGACTTCTATTTCATTAAGTAGATATACCCATATCTGCTCAAATCATCTGTGAAGGTCAGAAAATAATGATACCTGCTATGAGCCTCAATATTCATCGGACCACATGCATCTGTATGTATGATTTCCATAGTTCCGGAGAACGGCGTTTTAGTCATCTTGCCCATGAGGCACGGTTCGCAAGCATCAAGTGATTCATGATCAAGTGATTCCAAAATCCCATCAGTATGGAGTTTCTTCATGCGCTTTACACCAATATGACCTAAACGGCAGTGCTACAAATAAGTTGCACTATCATTATTAACTTTGCATCTTTTGGCTTCATTATTATGAATATGTGTATCACTACGATCGAGATCCAACAAACCATTTTATTGGGTGTATGACCATAGAAGGTTTTATTCATGTAAACAGAACAACAATTATTCTCTAATTTAAATGAATAACCGTATTGCAACAAACATGATCAAATCATATGCATGATCAACGCAAACACCAAATAACACTTATTTAGTTTCAACACTAATCCCAAAAGTATAGGGAGTGTGCGATGATGATCATATCAATCTTGGAACTACTTCCAACACACATCGTCACCTCGCCTTTTACTAGTCTCTGTTTATTCTGCAACTCCAGTTTCGAGTTACTACTCTTAGCAACTGAACCAGTATCAAATGCCGAGGGGTTGCTATAAACACTAGTAAAGTACACATCAATAGCATGTATATCCAATATACCTTTGTTCACTTTGCCATCCTTCTTATCCACCAAATACTTGGGGTAGTTCCGCTTCAAGTGACCAGTCCCTTTCCAGTAGAAGCACTTAGTCTGAGGCTTAGGACCAGACTTAGGCTTCTTCACTTGAGCAGCAACTTGGTTGCCGTTCTTCTTGAAGTTCCCCTTCTTCCCTTTGCCCTTTTCTTGAAATTAGTGGTCTCGTCAACCATCAACACTTGATGTTTTTCTTGATTTCTACCTTCGTCGATTTCAGCATCACGAAGAGCTCGGGAATTACTTTCGTCATCCCTTGCATACTGTAGTTCATCACAAAGTTCTACTAACTTGGTGATGGTGACTAGAGAATTCTGTCAATCACTATTTTATCTGGAAGATTAACTCCCACTTGATTCAAGCGATTGTAGTACCCAGACAATCTGAGCACATGCTCACTGCTTGAGCTATTCTCCTCCATCTTTTAGCTATAGAACTTGTTGGAGACTTCATATCTCTCAACTCAGGTATTTGCTTGAAATATTAACTTCAACTCCTGGAACATCTCATATGGTCCATGACGTTCAAAACGTCTTTGAAGTCCCAATTCTAAGCCGTTAGGCATGGTGCACTAAACTATCAAGTAGTCATCATATTGAGCTAGCCAAACGTTCATAACGTCTGCATCTGCAACTGCAATAGGTCTGTCACCTAGCGTTGCATCAAGGACATAATTCTTCTGTGCAGCAATGAGGATAATCCTCAGATCATGGATCCAATCCGCATCTTTGCTACTAACATCTTTCAACATAATTTTTCTCTAGGAACATATCAAAAATAAACACAGGGAAGCAACAACGCGAGCTATTGATCTACAACATAATCTGAAAAATACTATCTGGACTAAGTTCATGATAAATTTAAGTTCAATTAATCATATTACTTAAGAACTCCCACTTAGATAGACATCCCTCTAATCCTCTAAGTGATCACGTGATCCATATCAACTAAACCATGTCCGATCATCACGTGAGATGGAATAGTTTCAACGGTGAACATCACTATGTTGATCATATCTACTATATGATTCACGCTCGACCTTTCGGTCTCTGTGTTCCGAGGCCATATCTGCATATGCCAGGCTCGTCAAGTTTAACCTGAGTATTCCGCGTGTGCAACTGTTTTGCACCCGTTGTATTTGAACGTAGAGCCTATCACACCCGATCATCACGTGGTGTCTCAACACGAAGCACTTTCACAATGGTGCATACTCAGGGAGAACACTTTTATTTTGAAATTTTAGTGAGAGATCATCTTATAATGCTACCGTCAATCAAAGCAAGATAAGATGCATACAAGATAAACATCACATGCAATCAATATAAGTGATATGATATGGCCATCATCATCTTGTGCTTGTGATCTCCATCTCCGAAGTAGCGTCATGATTACCATCGTCACCGGCGCGACACCTTAATCTCCATCGTAGCATCGTTGTTGTCTCACCAACTATTGCTTTTACGACTATCGCTACCGCTTAGTGATAAAGTAAAACAATTACATGGCGATTGCATTTCATACAATAAAGCGACAACCACATGGCTCCTGCCAGTTGCCGATAACTCGGTTACAAAACATGATCATCTCATACAATAAAATATAGCATCATGTCTTGACCATATCACATCACAACATGCCCTGCAAAAACAAGTTAGACGTCCTCTACTTTGTTGTTGCAAGTTTTACGTGGCTGCTACAGGCTTAGCAAGAACCGTTCTTACCTACGCATCAAAACCACAACGATAGTTTGTCAAGTTAGTGCTGTTTTAACCTTCGCAAGGACCGGGCGTAGCCACACTCGGTTCAACTAAAGTGAGAGAGACAGACACCCGCCAGTCACCTTTAAGCAACGAGTGCTCACAACGGTGAAACCAGTCTCGCGTAAGCGTACGCGTAATGTCGGTCCGGGCCGCTTCATCTCACAATACCCTGAACCAAAGTATGACATGCTGGTAAGCAGTATGACTTATATCGCCCACAACTCACTTGTGTTCTACTCGTGCATAACATCAACGCATAAAACCAGGCTCGAATGCCACTGTTGGGGAACGTAGTAATTTCAAAAAAAAATCTACGCACACGCAAGATCATGGTGATGCATAGCAACGAGAGGGGAGAGTGTTGTCCACGTACCCTCGTAGACCAAAAGCGGAAGCGTTAACACAACGTGGTTGATGTAGTCGTACGTCTTCACGATCCGACCGATCAAGTACCGAACGCACGACACCTCCGAGTTCAGCACACGTTCAGCTCGATGACGTCCCTCGAACTCCGATCCAGCCGAGTGTTGAGGGAGAGTTTCGTCAGCACGATGGCGTGGTGACGATGATGATGTTCTACCGACGCAGGGCTTCGCCTAAGCTCCGCTACGATATTATCGAGGTGTAATATGGTGGAGGGGGGCACCGCACACGGCTAAAAGATCGTTGATCAATTGTGTGTCAAGAGGTGCCCCCCTGCCCCCGTATATAAAGGAGCAAGGGGGAGGCCGCCGGCCTAGGAGGTAGAGGCGCGCCAGGAGGAGTCCTACTCCTACCGGGAGTAGGACTCCCCCCTTTCCATGTTGGACTAGGAGTGGAAGGGGGAAGAGGTGGAGGGGAGGAAGGAAGGGGGGGCGCCGCCCCCCTCTCCTTGTCCTATTCGGACTGGGGGGAAGGGGGTGCGGCCCTGCCCTAGCCTCCTCTCCTCTCTTCCACCTAGGCCCAATAAGGCCCATTAAGTTACCGGGGGGTTCCGGTAACCACCCGGTACTCCGGAAAAATCCCAATTTCACCTGGAACACTTCCGATGTCCAAACATAGGCTTCCAATATATCAATCTTTATGTCTCGACCATTTCGAGACTCCTCGTCATGTCCGTGATCACATCCGGGACTCCGAACAACCTTCGGTACATCAAAACATATAAACTCATAATATAACTGTCATCGTAACGTTAAGCGTGCGGACCCTACGGGTTTGAGAACTATGTAGACATGACCGAGACACCTCTCCAGTCAATAACCAATAGCGGAACCTGGATGCTCATATTGGTTCCTACATATTCTACGAAGATCTTTATCGGTCAGACCGCATAACAACATACGTTGTTCCCTTTGTCATCGGTATGTTACTTGCCCGAGATTCGATTGTCGGTATCTCGATACCTAGTTCAATCTCGTTACCGTCAAGTCTCTTTACTCGTTCCGTAATACATCATCCCGCAACTAACTCATTAGTCACAATGCTTGCAAGGCTTATAGTGATGTGTATTACTGAGTGGGCCCAGAGATACCTCTCCGACAATCGGAGTGACAAATCCTAATCTCGAAATACGCCAACCCAACAAGTACCTTTGGAGACACCTGTAGAGCACCTTTATAATCGCCCAGTTACGTTGTGACGTTTGGTAGCACACAAAGTGTTCCTCCGGTAAACGGGAGTTGCATAATCTCATAGTCATAGGAACATGTATAAGTCATGAAGAAAGCAATAGCAACATACTAAACGATCGAGTGCTAAGCTAACGGAATGGGTCAAGTCAATCACGTCATTCTCCTAATGAAGTGATCCCGTTAATCAAATGACAACTCATGTCTATGGCTAGGAAACATAACCATCTTTGATTAACGAGCTAGTCAAGTAGAGGCATACTAGTGACACTCTGTTTCTCTATGTATTCACACATGTATTATGTTTCGGGTTAATACAATTCTAGCACGAATAATAAACATTTATCATGATATAAGGAAATAAATAATAACTTTATTATTGCCTCTAGGGCATATTTGCTTCACTAATCATGTTCATGCTCAACGCAAACACCAAATAACATTTATTTATTCTCAACAGTAATCCCGAAGATAGAGGGAGTGTGCGACGGTGATCATATCAATCTTGGAAACAATTCCAACACACATAATTACCTCGTCCTTAACTAGTCTCCGTATATTCTACAACTCCTGTCTCGAGTTACTAATCTGAGCAACTGAAATGGTATCAAATACCCAGGGGCGACTATGAGCATTAGTAAGGTACACATCAATAACATGTATATCAAATATACCTTTGTTTACTTTGTCATCCTTCTTATCTGTCAAGTATTTGGGGCAGTTCCGCTTCCAGTGACCATTCTCTTTGGAGTAGAAGCACTCAGTTTCAGGCTTGGGTCCAACTTTGGGCTTCTTCACGGGAGTGGCAACTTGCTTGCCATTCTTCTTGAAGTTCTCTTTCTTTCCCTTGCCCTTTTTCTTGAAACTAGTGGTCTTGTTAACCATCAACACTTGATGCTCCTTCTTGATTTCTACCTCCGCCGATTTCAGCATCGCGAAGAGCTCGGGAATCATTGTCGTCATCCCTTGCATATTATAGTTCATCACAAAGCTCTAGTAGCCTGGTGATAGTGACCGGAGAACTCTGTCAATGACTATCTTATCTGGAAGATAATCTCCCACTTGATTCAAGCGATTGTATACCCAGACATTCTGAGCACATGGTCATTGGCTGAGCTATTCTCCTCCATCTTGTAGGAAAAGTACTTGTTAGATGTCTCACACCTTCATGCGGCTTGAACTACGTCGGTATGTCCCCAAATAGGAAGGTATGACGCAGCATAGCTACGGTAGGTATTTCCCTCAGTGATGAGACCAAGGTTATCGAACCAGTAGGAGAACCACGCAACACCACATAAATAGCTCCTCCACACAAAGAACAAATACTTGCAACCTGACGTAAGAGAGGGGTTGTCAATCTCTCACGGGTAAAAAGATAGGTAAAATTGTAGTAGATTGGATAAATAGATCTCGCGGGAACGCGAGATAAAAATAAAAATAAAAATCGTAGCAAGGTATTTTTGGGTTTTTCCAATTAATAGATCTGAAAATAAAAGCAAATAAAAATACACTAGTAGAAAACATGACTTTGGTTCAGGCCTAGCCAGCCCATTAGTCCCGGTTCAGTCAGGAGACGGGCCTCGTGGGGCATTGGTCCCGGTTCGTCTGGACCCTTTTGTCCCGGTTCCAGGCACGAACCGGGACCAATGGGCCTCGCTCCTGGGCCACATCCATTGGTCCCGGTTCATGGCTGGAACCGGGACCAAAGGGTGACCTTTAGTCCCCGTTCCATCCATGAAACGGGACCAATGAGGTGGCTATATATACCCCTCGCCCGCGAGTAGAGCACTCCACTGCTTTGTTTTTCTGGCCAGCGAGGGGAGAGCTTTGTGGTGCTCTAGCTCCCCTCCTATGCACATGAGGTGTTTGATGAAATGCCCGAGCCACACTACTTAAGCTTTCTCCTCTCCAAACTTGACTTGCAAGCTCCATTTTCCTCAAGATTTTTCTAGGTTTAGTGGTTCGTCACTGATACGTCCATTTTGCATCATGCTTTTATATCAATATTTATTGCATTATGGGATGTTATTACACATTATGTCACAATACTTATGCCTATTATCTGTTATTTTACAAGGTTTACATAAAAAGGGAGAATGCCGGCAGCTGGAATTCTGGGCTGGAAAAGGAGCAAATATTAGAGACCTGTTCTGCACAACTCCAAAAGTCATGAAACTCCACGAAAGTTATTATTGGAAATAATAAAAAATACTGAGCGGAAGAAATACATCAGGGGGGCCACCACCTGTCCACGAGGGTGGGAGGCGCGCCCTACCCCCCCTGGGCGCGCCCCCTGCCTCGTGGGCCCCTGTTGGTCCTCCGGTGGCCATCTTCTGCTATATGAAGTCTTTCGTCCGGAGAAAAATCATAAGCAAGCTTTTGGGACGAGACTCCGCTGCCACGAGGCGGAACCTTGGCGGAACCAATCTAGGGCTCCGGCAGAGCTGTTCTGCCGGGGACACTTCCCTCCGGGAGGGGGAAATCATCACCATCGTCATCACCAATGCTCCTCTCATCGGGAGAGGGCCAATCTCCATCAACATCTTCACCAGCATCATCTCCTCTCAAACCCTAGTTCATCTCTTGTATCCAATTCTTGTCTCCAAGTCTGGGATTGGTACCTGTAGGTTGCTAATAGTGTTGATTACTCCTTGTAGTTGATGCTAGTTGGTTTAATTGGTGGAAGATCATATGTTCAGATACTTTTTGCATATTAATACTCCTCTGATTATGAACATGAATATGCTTTGTGAGTATTTACGTTTGTTCCTGAGGACATGGGAGAAGTCTTGCTATTAGTAGTCATGTGAATTTGGTATTCGTTCGATATTTTGATGAGATGTATGTTGTCTACCTCTAGTGGTGTTATGTGAACGTCAACTACATGATACTTCACCATTATTTGGGCCTAGAGGAAGGCATTGGGAAGTAATAAGTAGATGATGGGTTGCTAGAGTGACAGAAGCTTAAACCCTAGTTTATGCGTTGCTTCATAAGGGGCTGATTTGAATCCATATGTTTCATGCTATGGTTAGGTTTACCTTAATACTTTTGTTGTAGTTGCGGATGCTTGCAATAGAGGTTAATCATAAGTGGGATGCTTGTTCATGTAAGAACGGCACCCAAGCACCGGTCCACCCACATATCAAATTATCAAAGTACCGAACGCGAATCATATGAACGTGATGAAAACTAGCTTGACGATAATTCCCATGTGTCCCCGGGAGCGCTTTTCTCTATATAAGAGTTTGTCCAGGCTTATCCTTTGCTACAAAAAGGATTGGGCCACCTTGCTTCACTTTATTTACTTTTGTTACTTGTTGCTCGTTACAAATTATCCTGTCACAAAACTATCTGTTACCTATTATTTCAGTGCTTGCAGAGAATACCTTGCTGAAAACCGCTTATCATTTCCTTCTGCTCCTCGTTGGGTTCGACACTCTTACTTATCGAAAGGACTACGATAGATCCCCTATACTTGTGGGTCATCATGACTCTTTTCTGGTGCCATTGCCGTGGAGTGAAGCGCCTTTGGTAGGTGGAATTTGGTAAGGAAAAATTTATATAGTGTGCTGAAATTTACTGTCACTTGTTACTATGGAAAGTAATCCTCTGAGGGGCTTGTTCGGGGTATCTTCACCCCGACCAGTAGAGCAAAGAGTTGCTCCTCAACCTACTGAACCTACTGAAAATGAAAATGTCCACTTTGAGATTCCTTCGGGTATGTTAGAAAAACTGCTAGCTAATCCTTTTGCAGGAGATGGAACAATGCATCCTGATGAGCACTTAATATATGTGGGTGAAGTTTGTGGATTATTTAAGCTTGCAGGTATACCCGGTGATTTTATTGAGAAGAAGGTCTTCCCTTTATCTTTGAAGGGAGATGCATTGACATGGTATAGGCTATGTGATGATACGGGGTCATGGAACTACAAACAATTGAAATTGGAATTTCATCACAAGTTTTATCCTATGCATCTGGTTCATCGTGATCGCAATTATATATATAATTTTTGGCCTCGCCAAGCAGAAAGCATCGCTCATGCTTGGGGGAGGCTTAAATCAATGTTATATTCATGCCCCAATCATGAGCTCCCAAGAGAAATAATTATTCAAAAATTTTATGCTCGGCTTTCTGACAACAATCGCACCATGCTCGATACTTCTTGTGCTGGCTCTTTTATGATGAAGACTATTGAATTCAAATGGGATTTATTGGAAAGAATTAAACGCAACTCTGAAGATTGGGATCTCGACGAAGGTAAGGAGTCAGGTATGACACCTAAGTTTGATTGTGTTAAATCTTTTATGGATACCGATGTTTTTCGTAAATTTAGCACTAAATATGGACTTGACTCTGAGATAGTAGCTTCTTTCTCTGAATCTTTTGCTACTTATGTTGATCTCCCCAAGGAGAAGTGGTTTAAATATCATCCTCCCATAGAAGTAAAAGTAGCTGCACCTATTAGAGTTGAAGAAAAGACTAGCACTTATAATGATCCTATTATTCCTACTTCTTATGTTGAGAACCCACCTTTCCATGTTAGGATAAAGGATCATGCTAAAGCTTCAACTGTGGTTCGTAAAATCAATATTAGAACTTATACACCTCCTGAGTAAATTAAAGTTGAACCTAATATTGTTATTGTTAAAGATCTCTTGTCTGATAATATTGATGGGCATGTTATTCACTTCCGTGATGAAACTGCTAGAATTGCCAAACCTTGTGCTAAAGATAAACATAGACCTATGGTAGGCATGCCTATTATTTCTGTTAAAATAGGAGATCACTGTAATCATGGCTTATGTGATATGGGTGCTAGTGCTAGTGCAATACCCATTGACTTATACAAAGAAATTAAGCATGATATTGCACCGGCTGAGTTAGAAGATATTGATGTTACAATTAAACTTGCCAATAGAGATACTATTTCACGTCCCATTGTTAGAGATGTTGAAGTCTTGTGTGGGAAAACTAAATATCCTGCTTATTTTCTTGTTCTTGGTTCCCCACAAGATAGCTTTTGTCCCATTATATTTGGTAGACCCTTCTTGAACACCGTTAATGCTAAGATAGACTGCGAAAAGGATGTTGTTACTATTGGTCTAGGTGATATGTCTCATGAGTTTAATTTTTCTAAATTTCGTAGACAACACCGTGAACCGGAATTACCTAGTAAGGATGAAATTATTGGTCTTGCTTCTATTGCCATGCCTCCTAGTGATCCTTTAGAACAATATTTGCTAGACCATGAAAATGATATGTTTATGAATGAAAGAAGGGAAACAGATGAAGTATTCTTTAAATAGGAACCCATCCTAAAACACAATTTGCATGTTGAAATCCTAGGGGATCCTCCTCCACCCAAGGGTGATCCCGTGTTTGAGCTTAAACAGTTACCTGATACTCTTAAATAAGCTTATCTTGATGAGAAAAAGATATATCCTATTATTATTAGTGCTAACCTTTCAGAGCATGAGGAAGACAGATTATTGAAAACTCTGAAGAAGCACCGTGCTGCTATTGGATATACTCTTGATGATCTTAAGGGCATTAGTCCCACTCTATGTCAACATAAAATAAATTTAGAGGAAGATGCCAAACTAGTTCGTGATCATGAACGACGGCTGAATCCTAAGATGAAGGAAGTGGTAAGAATAGAAATACTCAAGCTCCTTGAGGCAGGTATAATTTATCACGTTGCTGATAGTCAGTGGGTAAGTCCTGTTCATTGTGTCCCTTAGAAGGGAGGTATTACTGTTGTTCCTAATGATAAAGATGAGTTGATCCCGCAAATAATTATTACATGTTATAGGATGGTAATTGATTTCTGCAAATTAAATAAGGCTACTAAAAAAGATCATTACCCCTTACCTTTTATCGATCAAATGCTAGAAAGAATATCCAAACATACACATTTTTCCTTATAGACGTATGCCTTTCGGTTTATGTAATGCACCTGCTACCTTTCAAAGATGCATGATGGCTATATTCTCTGACTTTTGTGAAAAGATTTGTGAGGTTTTCATGGACGACTTCTCTGTCTATGGATCCTCTTTTGATGATTGCTTAAGAAACCTTGATCGAGTTTTGCAGAGATGTGAGGAAACTAATCTTGTCTTGAATTGGGAAAAGTGCCACTTTATGGTTAATGAAGGTATTGTCTTGGGGCATATAGTTTCTGAAAGGGCTATTGAGGTTGATAAAGCCAAGGTTGATGCTATTGAAAAGATGCCATGTCCCACGGACATCAAAGGTATAAGAAGTTTCCTTGGTCACGCCGGATTTTATAGGTGGTTCATTAAGGACTTCTCAAAAATTTCTCGGCCTCTGACTAATTTATTACAAAAATATATACCATCTGTTTTTGAGGATGATTGTGTAGAAGCATTTGAAATACTTAAGAAAGCATTGATCTCTGCACCTATTGTTCAGCCACCTGATTGGAATTTACCCTTTGAAATTATGTGTGATGCTAGTGATCATGCTGTAGGTGTTGTTCTAGGGCAAAGAGTTGATAAGAAATTAAATGTTATTCAATATGCTAGTAAAACTCTAGACAATGCTCAGAGAAATTATGCTACTACTGAAAAGGAATTCTTAGCAGTTGTATTTGCTTGTGAGAAGTTCAGACCTTATATTGTCGATTCTAAAGTAACTATTCACACGGATCATGCTGCTATTAAATATTTTATGGAAAAGAAAGATGCTAAACCTAGACTTATTAGATGGGTTCTCCTGCTACAAGAATTTGATTTGCATATTGTTGATAGAAAAGGAGCTGAGAACCCCGTTGCAAACAACTTGTCTAGGTTAGAAAATGTTCTTGATGACCCACTACCTATTGATGATAGCTTTCCGGATGAAAAAATAAATGTCATAAATGCTTCTCGTACTGCTCCATGGTATGCTAATTATGCTAATTATATTGTTGCTAAATTTATACCACCTAGTTTCACCTACCAGCAAAAGAAAAAGTTTTTCTATGATTTGAGACATTACTTTTGGGATGACCCACATCTTTATAAAGAAGGAGTAGATGGTGTTATTAGACGTTGTGTACCTGAGCATGAACAGGAACAAATCCTACGCAAGTGTCACTCCGAGGCTTATGGAGGACACCACGCTGGAGATAGAACTGCACATAAGGTATTGCAATCCGGTTTTTATTGGCCTACTCTCTTCAAGGATGCCCGTAAGTTTGTCTTATCTTGTGATGAATGTCAAAGAATTGGTAACATTAGTAGACGTCAAGAAATGCCTATGAACTATTCACTTGTTATTGAACCATTTGATGTTTGGGGCTTTGATTATATGGGACATTTTCCTGCCTCTAATGGTTACACACATATTTTAGTTGCTGTTGATTACGTTACTAAGTGGGTAGAAGCTATTCCAACTAGTAGTGCTAATCATAACACTTCTATTAAAATGCTTAAAGAAGTTATTTTTCCGAGGTTTGGAGTACCTAGATATTTAATGACTGATGGTGGTTCACACTTTATTCACGGTGCTTTCCATAAAATTCTTGCTAAGTACGATGTTAATCATAGAATTGCATCTCCTTATCACCCACAGTCTAGTGGTCAAGTAGAATTGAGCAATAGAGAGCTCAAATTAATTTTGCAAAAGACTGTTAATAGATCTAGATAGAATTGGTCCAAGAAACATGATGATGCATTATGGGCCTATAGAACTGCATATAAAAATCCTATGGGTATGTCTCCGTATAAAATGGTTTATGGAAAAGCATGTCACTTACCTCTCGAACTAGCACATAAGGCATATTGGGCTATTAAAGAACTCAACTATGATTTCAAACTTGCCGGTGAGAAGAGGTTATTTGACATTAGCATACTTGATGAATGGAGAACCCAAGCTTATGAGAATGCCAAATTGTTTAAAGAAAAAGTCAAAAGATGGCATGACAAAAGGATACAAAAGCGCGAGTTTAATGAGGTGATTATGTATTGCTATACAACTCTCGTTTAAGATTTTTTTGCAGGAAAACTTCTCTCTAAATGGGAAGGCCCTTACGTTATCGAGGAGGTCTATCGTTCCGGTGCCATAAAAATCAACTACTTCGAAGGCACAAATCCGAAGGTGGTGAACAGCCAAAGAATTAAACATCATATCTCAGGTAATCCTATAAATGTTGAAACCAATGTTATTGAAACCGTAACCCCGGAGGAATACGTAAGGGACACTTTCCGGAATGTTTCAGACTCCGAAAAGGAATAGGTAGGTGGTACGGTAAGTAAACCGACTCCGAAATAGTTCTAATGGCAATATTTCTCCGTTTTGGAATATTTAGAAAAATAGAAAAATAAGAAGTAGTCCGGGAAGGACACGAGGCCTCCATGAGGGTGGAGGGCGCGCCCTACCCCCCTGGGCGCGCCCCCCTACCTCGTGGGCACCTCGTGTGCTCTCCGGACACCGTTTTCTTGCACGTTACGTATTTTGGTCGGTAAAAATTCATTATATAATCTCCCAAAGGTTTTGACTCCTGTATCACGCAATTGTCCTCTATTCTTGTTTCAAGCTGTTCTCTGTCAGGGTTGTCAAGGCCAGGCATCATGTCGTCCCCCTCCTCCAACAAAAGTGACAACGATGCTTGGCTAATGAAGATAGAGCTGAAGAGGGAAGAACCCGTGGAGATCAACAAGGATGAAGGGATCAAGAAGGCCACGGAGGACCAAGTTCCGGCAACAGAAGACATCCTTCAACTTGATCACAATCTTCTTACCCCAACTGAGATTGAATCTTTCAAGATGATTGAGTTAGCTCGTATAAAAAACAAGTATCTCACACGTGAAAATATCTCAATTGGCTGGCTTCCCTCAGCTCAGACTGGTGTCGCCACCTCTGCCAGGACCGGAATGATTATCCCCACCCGATGGGTCTACATTCATCCCTGAATGTCGTCGAGTACTCTTCACTTCCCCGCCTGTTGAAGGAGCATATCGTTGCACTCAAGGGCATTATCCGCAAGCTGGAGGAACTCTTACGCTCGATGTGCGACTATCCATCATCACCTCCACCTTCTTCACCAGCAAAGGAGACATAATCACATGAGTATGGGCACTCCCCTTGGCAACTGCCAAGCTTGGGGAGATGCCCCGGTATCGTATCACCATCACACTCCTATCTGTACCGTTTTTCTTAGTTCGATCCTTTTAGTAGTATCTTGATCTAGTAGAATAAAGCTTTGGTATGATCTAGCTTTGAGTTTTGCTTTATGATCTCTCTATGTAACCGAGTCCGTGAACTATATATAATAAAGATTACTGTTGAGTCAAGGGCTTGATTATTTTGCCATGATCTTGAGTGAATAAAAGAAAAGAGAAATGAATAAAAAGAAACACATAGATCATATTGATCTTATGAAGAGTAATGACTTCACATAGAAAGAGTATGATGATTAAAAATTGTTGAGAGTTGACAAACATAGCTTTGGTCATCGTTGCAATTAATAGGAAGTAATAAATAAAGAGAGGTTCCACATATAAATATACTATCTTGGACATCTTTTATGATTGTGAGCACTCATTAAACTATGGCATGCTAAAGAGTTGATGTTGGACAAGGAAGACAACGTAATGGGTTATGTTTTCTTATATCTGAGATAAAGTATATTGTCATGGATCATCCAACATGTTGAGCTTGCCTTTCCCCCTCATGCTAGCAAAAATTATTTGCACCAAGTAGGGATACTACTTGTGCTTCCAAAAACCCTTAAACCAGTTTTGCCATGAGAGTCCACCATATCTACCTATGGATTGAGTAAGATACTTCAAGTAAGTTGTCATTGGTGCAAGCAATAAAAATTGCTCTCTAAATATGTATGATTGATTGGTGTGGAGGAAATAAGCTTTATACGATCTTGTGATGTGGAAGAAATAAAAGCGACGAACTGCATAATAAAGGTTCATATCACAAGTGGCAATATAAAGTGACGTTCTTTCGCACTAAGATTTTGTGCATCCAACCCTGAAAGCGCATGGCAACTTCTGCTTCCCTCTGCGAAGGGCCTATCTTTTATTATTATCTTCTACCTTATGCAAGACTCATGGTGGTCTTCACCTTTCCTTTTTACATTTTATCCTTTGGCAAGCACAGGATGTTGGAAAGATCCTGATAGATATATCTAATTGGATGTGGGTTAGCATGAACTATTATTGTTGACATTACCCTTGAGGTAAAAGGTTGGGAGGCGAAACTGTAAGCCCCTATCTTTCTCTGTGTCCGATTAAAACTCCTTAACCACAACTATTGCGTGAGTGTTAGCAATTATGAAAGACTAAATGATAGTTGAGTATGTGGACTTGCTAGGAAGCTCTGACATAGACTCTTTCTAATGTTATGATAAATTGCAATTGCTTCAATGACTAAGATTATAGTTTGTTAGTTCTCAATAAAGTTTCTGATTCATACTTTGCATTGTGAATAGATTATTACTTGAGCATAAGAAATCATATGACGATATCCATATATGTTGCTGTTATGAGAATAATCATGATGCCCTCATGTCCGTATTTTATTTTATCGACACCTCTACCTCTAAACATGTGGACATATTTATCGTTATCGGCTTTCGCTTGAGGACAAGCGACGTCTAAGCTTGGGGGACTTGATACGTCCATTTTGCATCATGCTTTTATATCAATATTTATTGCATTATGGGCTGTTATTACACATTATGTCACAATACTTATGCCTATTCTCTCTTATTTTACAAGGTTTACATAAGGAGGGAGAATGCCGACAGCTGGAATTCTGGGCTGGAAAAGGAGCAAATATTAGAGACCTATTCTGCACAACTCCAAAAGTCCTGAAACTCCACGAAAGTTATTTTTGGAAATAATAAAAAATACTGAGCGAAAGAAATACATCAGGGGGGCCACCACCTGTCCACGAGGGTGGGGGGCGCGCCCTACCCCCCTGGGCGCGCCCCCTGCCTCGTGGGCCCCCTGTTGATCCTCCGGTGGCCATCTTCTGCTATATGAAGTCTTTCGTCCGAAGAAAAATCATAAGCAAGATTTCGGGACGAGACTCCGCCGCCACGAGGCGGAACCTTGGCGGAACCAATCTAGGGCTCTGGCAGACTGTTCTGCCGGGGACACTTCCCTCTGGGAGGGGGAAATCATCGCCATCGTCATCACCAACGCTCCTCTCATTGGGAGAGGGCCAATATCCATCAACATCTTCACCAGCACCATCTCCTCTCAAACCCTAGTTCATCTCTTGTATCCAACTGTTGTCTCCAAGTCTGGGATTGGTACCTGTAGGTTGCTAGTAGTGTTGATTACTCCTTGTAGTTGATGCTAGATGGTTTATTTGGTGAAAGATCATATGTTCAGATCCTTTATGCATATTAATACTCCTCTGATTATGAACATGAATATGCTTTGTGAGTAGTTACGTTTGTTCCTGAGGACATGGGAGAAGTCTTGCTATTAGTAGTCATGTGAATTTGGTATTCGTTCGATATTTTGATGAGATGTATGTTGTCTATCCTCTACTGGTGTTATGTGAACATCGACTACATGACACTTCACCATTATTTGGGCCTAGAGGAAGGCATTGGGAAGTAATAAGTAGATGATGGGTTGCTAGGGTGACAGAAGCTTAAACCCTAGTTTATGCGTTGCTTCGTAAGGGGCTGATTTGGATCCATATGTTTCTTGCTATGGTTAGGTTTTACCTTAATACTTTTGTTGTAGTTGGGATGCTTGCAATAGAGGTTAATCATAAGTGGGATGCTTGTTCAAGTAAGAACAGCACCCAAGCACCGGTCCACCCACATCTCAAATTATCAAAGTACCAAACGCGAATCATATGAACGTGATGAAAACTAGCTTGACGATAATTCCCATGTGTCCTCGGGAGCGCTTTTCTCTATATAAGAGTTTGTCCAGGCTTTTCCTTTGCTACAAAAAGGATTGGGCCACCTTGCTGCACTTTATTTACTTTTGTTACTTGTTGCTCGTTACAAATTATCCTATCACAAAACTATCTGTTACCTATTATTTCAGTGCTTGCAGAGAATACCTTGCTGAAAACCGCTTATCATTTCCTTCTGCTCCTCGTTGGGTTCGACACTCTTACTTATTGAAAGGACTACGATAGATCCCCTATACTTGTGGGTCATCAGTCACGTCCCATCCCTGTCTCCACCGCCGTCGATCGCCCGCGCCAATCTCGTCGCTGGCACCACCGTGGTGAGCCTCTTGTTTTTCTCTTAGAATTCTTACTTGTGTGATTAGATAGATATGTGTCTAATTTTCTTACTTTTATTATTTCTTGTTATTATATAGTGCGATGGTTTTGGTATCCGCCCCCGTCGGCCCTCGTCATGTCTATGATTCGGATGTGGTATATATTATCTTTTATAACTATTTGGTTCATTTATTGTTTTTGACAATTATGCCAACCAACGTGACATAGATTTTGTTTATCTAGGAGGTATGTGAACCGGAAATTCCAGCCGACCCTATTGTCGAGAGGTTAAATATAGTAGAAGAAGAAAACAATTACTTGAAGGAAAAAATAAAAAAATTGAGGAGGAGAAGATGATATTGGAGTTGCATGTTGCGGATGTCGTCAATGATCACAAGATCAAGATGGATGCAATGCGCTTGAAGATTAGAAAGATTAGAAAATATGCCATTCATACCAAGGCTTGGTATCATTATGCCATTGGATCAATTGTTACCTTGGTTGCGATTATGATCGCATTTGTTGTTGCATTGAAATGTTTTACGTAGTTTCAATGTATGGTTTAATTAGATGCTCTAGAGAGCTATATGTTGTTCAACGAGAACAATGTATGTTCTTTGGTTTTAATGTGATGATGAACTTCTATTAATTTGGTCACTTATCTATTCATGATGTTCTGTAATGGTTTTTGACACACTTAATAATATATAATGCACATAGATGAACTGACAATGGATGTACGGTGACAGAAACACCTTCAAGTACATTAAGGGCGTGCATAAATTTCTCGAAGTAGCTGAGGCAAACAAGCAGAATGGTTTTATGTGTTGTCCATGCCCTATATGTGGGAATACGGAGTCTTACTCTAACCAGAAAATCCTTCACACCCACCTGCTTTATAAGGGTATCATGCCACACTATAATGTTTGGACCAAGCACGGAGAAATAGGGGTTATGATGGAAGACAGTGAAAAAGAAGAGGACGATGACGACTATGTGCCCCCAGAATACGGTGATGCTGCAATAGGGGAAGCTGAAGATCAAGAGGAACTAGACGATGTGCCCGATGATGATCTCCGCCGGGTCATTGTTGACGCAAGGAGACAGTGCGAAAGTCAAAAGGAGAAGCTGAAGTTCGATCGCATGTTAGAGGATCACGAAAAAGGGTTGTACCCCAATTGCGAAGATGTCAACACAAAGATCGGTACCGTAATGGAATTGCTGCAGTGGAAGGCAAAGAATGCTGTGCCTGACAAAGGATTTGAGAAGCTACTTAAAATATTGTAGAAGAAGCTTCCAAAGCATAACGAATTCCCCGACAGTACATATGCAGCAAGAAGGTCGTATGCCCTCTAGGATTGGAGGTGCAGAAGATACATGCATGCCCTAATTACTGCATCCTCTACCGTGGTGCGTACTAGGATTTGAACGCATGCCCGGTATGCGGTGCATTGCGGTATAAGATCAGCCGAGACGACCCTGGTGATGTTGACGGCGAGCCCCCCAGGAAGAGGGTTCCTGCCAAGGTGATGTGGTATGCTCCTATAATACCACGGTTGAAAAGTCTATTCAGAAACAAAGAGCCTGGCAAGTTGATTCGATGGCATAGAGAGGACCGTAAGAAAGACGGGAAGTTGAGATTGCCCGCTGACGGGTCGCAGTGGAGAAAAATTGAGAGTAAGTACCGGGCTGAGTTTGTAGGTGACCCAAGGAACGTATGGTTTGGTTTAAGCTTGTATGGCATTAATCCTTTCGGGGACCAGAGCAGGAATCACGGCACCTGGCCCGTGACTCTATGTATGTATAACCTTCCTCCTTGGATGTGCATGAAGCGGAAGTTCATTATGATGCCAGTTCTCATCCAAGGCCCTAAGCAACCCGGCAACGACATTGATGTGTACCTAAGGCCATTAGCTGAAGAACTTTTATAGCTGTGGAAGGGAAACGGTGTACGTGTGTGGGATGACCACAAACAGGAGGAATTTAACCTGCATGTGTTGCTGTTTGTAACCATCAATGATTGGCCTTCTCTTAGTAACCTTTCAGGACAGACAAACAAGGGATACCACACATGCACGCACTGCTTAGCTAACACCGAAAGTATATACCTGGACAAATGCAGGAAGAATGTGTACCTGGTGCATCGTTGATTTCTTCTGACCAACCATCAATGTCGAAAGAACGACAAGAATTTCAAAGGCGAGGCAGATCACCGGAAGAAGCCCACCATCTGTACTAGTGATCACGTACTTGCTATGGTCAATGATTTACACGTAATATTTGGAAAGGGTCCCGGCGGACTATCTATTCCGAATGACGCTGAGGACGCACACCCATGTGGAAGAAGAAATCTATATTTTGGGACCTACCCTACTGGAAGGACCTAGAGGTGCGCTCTTCAAGCGATATGATGCACGTGACGAAGAACCTTTACGTGAGCCTGCTAGGCTTCTTGGGCGTGTATGGGAAGAAAAAAGATACACCGGAGGCACGGGAGGACCTGCAATGTTTACACGAAAAAGACGGCATGCCTCCAAAGCAGTATGAAGGTCCTGCCAGCTACGCTCTTACCAAAGAAGAGAAGGAAATCTTTTTGAATGCCTGCTCGATATGAAGGTCCCGTTTGGCTTCTTGTCGAATATAAAGGGAATAATAAATATGGCCGAGAAAAAGTTTTAGAACCTAAAGTCTCATGACTGCCACGTGATTATGATGCAACTGCTTCCGGTTGCATTGAGGGGGCTTCTACCGTAAAACGTTCGATTAGCCATTGTAAAGCTATGTGCATTCCTCAATGCAATCTCTTAGAAGGTGATCGATCCAGAAATCCTACCAAGGCTAAGGAGTGATGTGGCGCATTGTCTTGTCAGTTTTGAGCTGGTGTTCCCACCATCCTTATTCAATATCATGACGCATGTCCTAGTTCATCTAGTCGACGAGGTTGTCATTGTGGGTCCCCGTATTTCTACAAAATATGTTCCCCTTTAAGAGGTTCATGGGAGTCCTAAAGAAATATGTACGTAACCGCACTAGGCCAGAAGGAAGCATCTCCATGGGCCATCAAATAGAGGATGTCATTGGGTTTTGTGTTGACTTCATTCCCGGCCTTAAGAAGATTGGTCTCTCTCAATCGCGGTATGAGGGGAGACTGACTGGAAAAGGCACGCTTGGAGGGGACTCAATAATTTGTAGGGACGGGCATTCTTGGTCTCAAGCACACTACACAGTTCTACAGAACTCTACCTTGGTGACCCCGTATGTTGATGAACACAAGAACAGTCTGCGCTCCAAACACCCAGAGTAGTGTGACGACTGGATTACATGTGAACACATCAGGACTTTTGGCAGTTGGTTGGAAACATGTCTCAGAGGTGACAACACTGTTTCGGATGATCTGTACTCGTTGTCCTGGGGACCATCTTCGACTGTATTGACTTACAAAGGATACGAGATAAATGGGAATACATTTTACATGATCGCCCAAGATCAAAATAGCAGCAACCAAAACAACGGTGTCCGCTTTGACTACGGACATGATTTTAAGGTCCCTTTGTTTAAGTGCAAATGGGTCAATCTGTCAGGAGGCGGGGTACAGGTAGACCCATAGTACAGAATGACAACAGTGGATCTGAACAATCTTGGGTACACACACGAATAATTCGTCCTAGCCAATGATGTGGTGCAGGTTTTCTATATGAAGGATATGTCTACCAAACCGAGAAAAAGAAAATATAAGGAAGCGAATACATCATACGATGAGCCAAAGCGCCACATAATTCTTTCAATAAAAAGAGACATCATGGGATTGGAGGGAAAGATAGTCATGTCTGAAGACTATGAAAAGTTTCATGAAATTCCTCCCTTCAAAGTCAAGGCTGACCCAAGCACCCTGTTAAGCGATGAAGAATATCCATGGTTACGGCGCAATAAACAATGGACACAAGCGAAGAAAAAGTGAAGAATTTCTCACTACAACTATTATGATGATGCCTTTGATATAGAATATCACTGCAGTTACATGTGAAGAAATGAAATGCCTCTTGTAATAGACGAGTTTCCGTATGAAACCCAGATACTTCGAAAGAGATTGTCCGTGTTGTACATGCAGTGCATCCATTTTTTGCCGTAACCCTCGCAACTTTTTAGCACATGCTATGTGGGTGAAATGATGATATCATGCCAATTTTCAACCTCTTCAGAGCTCATTTGAAGTGCTCTTCAATTCCAGGGTCATTTAGCTCAAAAAATCAATAAATGCATGAAAAATAACAGATGAAGTCAGAAAGGGTTGAAAATTGATGATGTGGCTTTGAATGGTTCATTTTGAACACACAAAAATTATGGAGTTCAAATAAGTTCAAAATAACGAAATCCCTTTGTAACAGATGAGTTTTCGTCTGAAACCCTCATACTTAGAAAGAGACTGTCCATTTTGTACACGAAGTGCATCCAGTTTTTGCCGTAACCCTCTCAACTTTTTAGCACATGCTATGTGGGTGAAATGATGATACCATGCCAATTTTCAATCTCTTCAGAGTTCATCTAAAGTGCTGTTCAATTTCTGGGTCATTTAGCTCAAAGAATGAACTAATATAAAAAAGAATGAACTAGAAAACTTTTATGAAACTCTAATTGAAAAAATTATAAACTAAAAGAATGAACTATAAAACTTTAATGAAACTCTAATAGAAAAATAATGAACTAGAAAACTTTAATGAAACTCTAATAGCAAAAGGAATCAACTAAAAAGCTTTTATAAACCTCTAGTATTATTGAAACTAAAATTATATAAAATTTATGCAACTAAAATTATCAAAGTATTTTCTGTTCAAAACATTAAAAGCAAAATGAATTTTCATAAGGAAATTTTTTTGTTAGAAACTTTAATAGCAAAAAGAATTATCATATTTTTTTTGTTACAAACTAAAATTACAATAACTATTTTTGAATATAATGATAAAAAATAGTAATATTAAATAGCAGGAAAAAGAATCACTCCAAAATCTATTTTTATATAAAGTTAATCACAAACTAGTGATTCACACAAATTTCAAAGAATTGAAATTTAAAATATTCAAATTGGAAAACTAATGGCACTAACAGAAAGTTTATAATTTTTATTACCTAAAAGCAAAAAGAATCAATGAAAAACAGTAAGTATTTTGTTGTAAGTAGAAAAAATAAAGCAAAAAAGAAAACAAAAAAACTGGAAAAAAATGCCACCTACTAGGCCAACACGGCCTGAATACGACTGGAAACCCAACCACGGGCCAGGAGTCAGGCCCGGAGCAGACCCAGTGGGCCCACGGGCAAGGAGTGACAGAGTAGGCCCGAAAGCGTGCAGTTGAGAGGAGCTCGAGAGGGTGGGTGCAGCAACGCTTATAAACCACTCTCGAGCTCTCTCAACTATTGAGGTGGGACTAAACATCCCACCGCACCGTCCCAGCGCAAGGCCTTTGGTCCCGGTTGGTGGCACCAACCAGGACTAAAGGGGTGCATTGGTCCCGGTTCGTGGCACCAACCAGGACCAATGCCCCCCTTTTGTCCCGGTTGGTGCCACCAACCGCGACCAAAGGCCTCTGTTTTCCGCCCTTTGGGCTGCTGAAAGGAGACCTTCGGTCCCGTTTGGTAGCACCAACCGGGACTAAACGGGGGCATTGGTCCCGGTTGGTGCTACGAACCAGGACCAATGCTCTGGCTATATAAGGTAGCACTTAGAAATTTTCAGTTCTCATCTCGCATTAGCCCCCGACGACGCCGATAACATCGACGCCGCCAGGCTGCCCCAACACCGCCCGCCGCCCCCGCCGTCGCCGTCACCGTCGCCGTCACCGTCGCCCACGCCCGTCATCTCCGTCGCCCGCGCCCGTTGTCTCCGTCGCCCGCGCCCGTCGTCGCCGTCGCCGCGGGGAAGCACCACGCCGGCTCCCGCGACCCATTCATCCCCGACGCCATTCGTCCGCCGCCGCACTGATTCCGGCCGGCGACTTCGACCCCTCCCCGTGCTGTCAGCCCCTGTCTCCTCCCCTTTCCTTCTCATCGCCGTCCCCGCAGGCCACCCGTAAGCTCCGCCGCCAACCATCGTCGCCGTCCCCGACGACCGGCCTATTTTTCATTTTTTTGTTACGATGTATATATGTATGTTCTCTGTATAATGCTCTTTATATGATGTATAACTAGCGGGGTGACCCGCGCATTTGCGCGGCTAGATTTACTATATGCAATCATTGGTGTTTTGTTCTTGTTCTGGTTGTTAGGTTCACAGAGAACTATTTTTTAAGCTTTTTAGTTGTTACATCTGCATTGAAGTACGGAAATCATGGGTAAAATATACATCTTTTCCTTTGAACTTAATTTCAGAATAAAAAATGTACATTTCAAGTCTTATTGTTTGGTTATATTTGTCATCAGTTCATCTATTAGTATTTGCACAATGGCCAAATGTGAGATGTTGGATGATTTAATTTCATCTCCTATTTATCAGTAATATTGTACCCAATATATGGGTAACGAATATAAATGATTGGTCCCTGGCCTAAATCTCCATATTCAATGCTTATCATTTTTGTTAGAAACATCATCATGATAGATGCATGACTGAGCCTGCCCCGAAAAACACTCAGTTCTCACCCCAGTCTACTTTGTATATGCTCTTCGTCCTTGATTTTTTTATGTTCACACATATAACCTATTCAGAAACTTTCTACCATGAATTAAAGATAAAAACTCATGGATCATAAGATGGTACATAAAGTTTGTGTTTTCTGGTCTATCTCTTAATAAACAGACATTGTGGGAATTACGCTACACGATTAGGACAATATACCATGTTGGATGCATCAACGTGAGGTCATCTTACTCTAGCCCTCTTTGTTAGTGAGCCATCTAAACAAATAAAATTATTGGTATGTTTTTATATATTGAAAATGCTGAAAATTTTGTTCCCACTCACTCACCTAACAGTTTGGTTTGTATGAGTTATATTTTATTAAATGACATTGAGGTTGCTAGCATTGTTTTAAACTTTATAGTAATTTTATTTTTTGAGTTATATCAGTCCCCTCGTGTTCCTTGTGTTTGAGTCCCGCGGTGAGTTAAATGTTTAGTTTTGGTTGTCATGTGTATATAGGGGGACTTCGTGGCTGTCACATGGAAAATACTAGGAGAAATATATTACGTATCGGTCCAATTTTCATCTCCACCAATTATAGTGGCTTCTTGTAATACATTGCATGTGCGTTGCAACCGGAGAAAAAATCATTGCACTCCTAAACCATGTATCCATGGCCTAAAACATGTCCTTATTTGATTTATGACTCACATCGCTTATTTCCAACATGATGACCTAGAAACATGCATGGTGCTATATTACTGTCACTGCATTAAAAGAAAATAAAAAGTGCAACCCTATCAGCAAGCAAGTTAGTGAAAATAATAGCCATTCCAAACATGACGAAGAAAATAAAAGTAAATAAAGTAATGTATTATAACATGGCTTCATATTGTGAACAGCGCAGGAAACATGTTGTTAATATTCTATAAATCTGCATGTGAAATACATAGTTAAAAAGTTGTTGCCTGAGAATATTGAAATATAGTACATATATGCTATTATAGCGCAGAGTGAAATCACCACAAATAACCGAATTTGAAACATCAAAGTGTACTAACCAAAACGTCAGGCGGTTCTATCTTTCTTCTGCAAAGTAGAACCTTATTATCGTTGCAGCAGCAAATAGTGCAAACAGGCACATCGGTAAGGCTGGTGGGATCCGGTCGCCCAGGCATGGATGGACGTCAGACCGTCGCCATGCCGTCCATGGCCTCCAAGGTAGAACATACTTCTGAATTAAATTTGCCAAGGTCTTGGCATTCCTGTCAAGTCTATTCTTAGGTGTCGTTTCAGAACATCCTTGTTAGGTTTGTGCACTGGATTCTAGTTTTCATGCACATGCACATGCACACGCACACACACACACGCGCACACACACACACACACACACACACACACACACACTCAGAATTGCATCTTTTACTAACACCAAATCTGCCAGGAAGGAGTAATTTAGAGGAAAAACTGTAGTAATAGGTAACACTTAATACTGAAAGAAAACTGATCTCGGATAACAATTTCATTAGGAAACGTAGCTTCCAGTGTTGCAGTTTATGATTGCAATGCTTGAATGCCAATTCGATGCTGAAAAAAATTGTTCGCTGAACATACCTTAGTTGTTACTCATTCAGAAAAATATTGGAGGCCATGTCCACCAGCTCCCTGTCCTAGCCGTCGATGTGCGCCACACCAATATGTTTGATCTCGAGTGCATGGTTGTGGCCGCCCGGAACCATAGCGACAATAGCCAATCCAACGATGATGTAGTTTTTGATCGGGTTGTTACAGAGGGAGGCAAGCTATAGTTATGATAGGGAGGGAAGGAGCAGATTGAACTCGTCCAGGGAACAGCTTGGAGGCTAGGAGGCTGGACTGCAGGAGCGGCGGCACTTGTCTCTTCTCGTAGGTCTCCGTCCATTGCACCACCAGCCGGACGCTGAAGTTACTCGCCACTGGAGGCCACAACTGAACCTCCGCCACATCCTACCTGCAAGGACGCCACACAGAGGGCTGATACGAAAATCTAGAACATTATATCGGATTTAAAAAAGTACATCGGCATGTTGAGGACGGATGTACATGGAACCTGTATGATCAAACTCATTAACTTTGCATGCATATGGACATACATACGCGCCTACCTACATGGAGATATTGAACTTACATGATGATGTTGTAGGTGGTCGCCGTCGACTCCTCACGTGCGCCTCCTCAATGCCTCACCTTCCATTGGGTAATTGCCAATCATTATCAAAGCCAATCATGGCACAACGTTCTTCTCCAATAATGGATTTCTAGGTTTCCTGTCCTTGAAGGACTACGTGCCTAAGACTTGTTCAGAGGCCATGGAGTAATCCAGCGTCAGCCAATGTTTCGGGATCTGCTCCTGGGTTCCTGGAAAACCTCAAAGTCGTGATTGATCGATCTTCCTGTACAGCGCAGTGGTCTCACCACGTTGCTGCCTTTTCTGCTCGACGGTCCACTGCCGCGACAGGAGGCTAAGGCTACTGCATCTCATGTTATAAAGATTGTTGGTACTGGGGGCGGTGCCAAGATGAACTTAACTTGATCGTTAGGTAGCCGGAACTTGCGTTTGCCGGTGTCCTTGTCAGAGCTGCAGCCTCGTTTGCCACTTCTTGATCCCGAGGGGACAGCACGGCCACGGCAGCGCGGAGCGCCTCGCCTCCATCACCCATCACCTCGATCTTTCTCCTGTAAACCTAGAAATTATGTAGCGATGAAAGAGCAATAGAACAGTACCTTTTAGATAGAAAAATGGAGGACATTAAAAGGATGTTGCACTCATTTGCGAGTTTCAAAGTCTCTTGGGTCCGGCGTTCTGCCAATATCGTTGCGCATAAATTTGCTAGAGTAGGAGTTGGAGATGAACTCTATAAGGTTTGGTTGGGGGCTCCCCCGGACTTCGTTCTTGATGTAATATCGGATGACATTCCAAACTTTGTGTTTTAAATAAAGCGACGATAGTTTCCTTCAAAAAAAAAAGATAGAAAAAAATTCATTGGTTGGCACCTCCGAACAATTTCATGGGTACGATGTTTCCATTGCTTTTAGGAAAGATCTTCTCCTTCGCTCAGAAGAAAAGGAAAGAGTTTCTCCGTGTCATAGTAGCATATAGCCTTGATTTGTTTTAGGATCCTCAATGGACGTGATTTTTTTTTCCATCATAGATACGTGTACGTGACAGATCTCAGTTGTGCAACGTAATATATGCCTTGATACAAATATTTGTATGTAACGATGTATCTTTAAATCTCAGCCGTTTAGATCAAAAAGTTAAAGGTCGAGATAAATTAATCTGTGTGGATTAACGTGATGGCTTGTTTGCCTCTTGTCTTAATTATATAATAGATTCCATCATAGATACGTGTACGTGACAGATCTCAGTTGTGCAACGTAATATATGCCTTGATACAAATATTTGTATGTTACGATGTATCTTTAAATCTCAGCCGTTTAGATCAAAAAGTTAAAGGTCGAGATAAATTAATCTGTGTGGATTAACGTGATGGCTTGTTTGCCTCTTGTCTTAATTATATAATAGATAGATAGATAGATGCTCATTTTTGCATTTTTTTTTGTTACCAAGCAAAAGGTCTATTTTTTGGTGATAGGTATATGTTCATATGTTCATTTAAGAACATCTTCCTATGCTCATTTAAGAAAATGTTCATATGTAACATTTAAGAAAAAAAGTAAATGTATGTATGTTCATATGCAAAGAAATTTTTTTCATAGAAATTAGTGTGATATTTTTGTTCATGTTCTATGTTAAAACTCATATTAAAGTTTGTTCGATGATGATTTTTTTGTTCATGGAGTTAAAATGTTCTCATGTTGGGGGGGGGGGGGCGGGGGAGAAAAAAGGAGGAAGAAGGAAGAAGGAAGAAGAAGAAAAAGAAGGAGAGGGAAAAAGGAAACTAAGAAGAGGAAGGAGGAGGAGAAGAAGGAGAAGAAGAGGAGAGGAAGAAGAAGAAGAAAAAGAGGTGAAGAGGAGGGAATAGAATAGAAGAAGAAAAAATAGATTAAATATATCTATTTTTTCTTCTTCTCCTCTATTCATTCTTCTTCTCCTTTTTTTTCTTCTTCTCCTCTTCTGTTTTTCTTCTTCTTCCTCTTCTTAATTTTTATCGGGAACATGGGTGTCGAGGATCGCCGAGCGGTCGAGGGTCGGGAACTAGGGTAGAGTGTCGCGGATCACCGAGGGGTCGAGGGTCGCCGAGGCTTCGAGGGTCAAGGGTCGTCGAGGGGTCGAGGAACGCCGAGGGGTCGAGAGGTTGCCTTGTGTCAAAGTATTGAAGAAATCCATGGCTTCAGCATTAGCCGGAAGTAACCGGGGCATGATGGTATGAAGTTCTCCAAAGTTATTTTGGAATGGAGTCCTGGATAGGATAATTCACCTTTTTGTGCGAATTTCAGCAAAGGCCTTCCAAATAGCGATATTCGGAAGGCTCTTGCTGAACTTTGTACCAAAAAGCGAATTATCCTATCTGGGACTCCGTTCCAAAAATAACTTTGGAGATCTTCGTACCATCATTCGCCTGTTACTTTCGCCTAATGATGAAGACATGGTTTTGTTGAATGCTTTGACACTAGACAAACGTGACATGAGGGGGTCGAGGATCGGGAACTAGGGTCGAGAGCCGTGGATCGCCGAGCGGCCGAGGGTCTTGAACTAGGGTAGAGGGTCGAGGGTCGCCGAGGGGTCAAGGGTCGAGGGTCGTCGAGGGTCGTCGAGGGTCGTTGAGGGCTCAAGGGTCGAGGAACGCCGAGCGGTCAAGGATCGCCGAGGGTTCGAGGGTTGAGGGTTGTCGAGGTGTCGAGGTTCGAGGATCGCCGGGCGGTCAACAGGTTGCCTTGTGTCAAAGTATTGAAGAAATCCATGACTTCATCATTAGCCGGAATTAACCGGGGCATGATGGTACGAAGTTCCTCAAAGTTGTTCTAGAACGGAGTCCCGGATAGGATAATTCGCCTTTCGGTACTAATTTCAGCAAAGGCCTTCCAAATACAAATATTTTGAAGGCTCTTGCTGAACTTTGTACCAAAAAGCGAATTATCCTATCTTGGACATGGTTTTGTTGAATCCTTTGGAGAGCTGCGTACCATCATGCGCCTATTACTTTCGCCTAATGATGAAGACATGGTTTTGTTGAATCCTTTGACACTAGGGTAGAGGGTCGTGGGTCTCCGAGCGGTCGAGGGTCGTGAACTACTGTAGTGGGTCGACGGTCGCCGTGGGGTCGAGGGTCGTCCAGGGGTCGAGGGTCCAGACTTATCAAGAATGCCCCCATTATGGATGTGCACAAGTTAATCCAATTTTTTTTCTGATCTCGTATATATATATATATATATATATATATATATATATATATATATATATATATTCTTCTATATATCACGTTGTCTGTCAAAGTATTGAAGAAATCCATGGCTTCATCCTTAGCTGGAAGTAACAGGCGTATGATGCTACGAAGCTCTTCAAAGTTGTTTTGGAATGGTGTTCCTGATAGAATAATTCGCCTTTTGGTACGATTTCAGCAAAGGCCTTCCAAACAGCGATATTTGGAAGGCTCTTGCTGAACTTTGTACCATAAAGTGAATTATTCTATCAGGAACTCCGTTCCAAAACAAGTTTGAAGAGCTTCATACCATTATGCGCCTGTCATTTCGGGGTAATGATGAAGTCATGATTTTTCTGAATTCTTTGACACTGGACAACATGACATATAGAAGGGTAGATGAGATCATGAAAAATATGGACCATTTTCTGCACATCCCGAATGGCGCCATTTTGTTAAATCCCTTGTCGGTCCGGACGTCGGACAATCATGAGAGAGGCGGTCTGGCCCAAACCCTAGAAGCGTTGCCGTGGCCACCCAAATTTACCAAGTTAAAAGAGCGTTGTCGTCGAGGCCACCCCACACCCTAGAAGCGTTGCCGAGGCCACCCCAAACCGTAGAAGTGTCCAGGCCACTAATATGATTCCTTGTTGTGATTAGCTAGCTAGGTCTACGTTTGCCACTAATATATCCATCTGTCATGTTTGTATATTAATTACCATGTTGTAATATTTGTAGAAACTATGGAGCACCGAGACTTGGAAGCAGAACGGGTGTTGGGGGACATAATCCTCTGCGGAGGTGATGTCTTGTCGTATCTCAACGACACCGATGGTGTGGAAGGAGAGGGTGAAGCAGGCTCCGGTGATCGAACAATGGAGGTGGAAGGACATGATCATGATGGCTCCGGTGTCCAAATGCCGGTGGAAGAAGGATACCGTGATGACGGCTCCGGTGACCGAATAGAGTCCGGCCAGGTATATATATTAATTAAGCCTGTGCTGACTAGCTAACTGATGCATTAATTGCTTTGGTATGTACACATATTAACTCTCTTCTTTCTTCTTTTCTAGCCCTCCGGATCGAGCCAAACTTCGGTAACTAGACAAGGCCTGAAGAAAAAGTTGCGCCCGGATGAAAGGTTCACGATCACAGCAATCGCGCGCGATGACCAACCGATTGAACCCAACCGGACCAAGGAAGCATTTTCTGCTCAGTGCGGGGTTCTTGTTAGGGACAGGATCCCGATCAGCATCCACGAATGGTATAAGCCTAACAACGAAGACCCTCAGGTGTCTTATGTCAACGATAGGCAGAAAGATGATCTTTGGACCGCGCTGAAGGCAAATTTCACCCTACCGCCAGAGGAGGATCCGGAAAAGCCAGTTATAGAGCCATTGGTCAAGGCTCATGCTCTTAAGAATATGGAAGGTCTATTCAGGAGGTGGAAGAATGAGTTGAAATCAAAGTTTGTCGACAAATACAAGACTCCAAACACTACTAGGGAAAACCTTATACACAGAACTTTAGCAGTAGCACGTGTTAAAAAAGCACGCTGGTGTTAAGTAGCAGTAGCGCGCTGATGTAAATGGCGCTACAGATACATTTGTAGCAGTAGCACGCTGAAGATAAAAGCGCTACTACTAAAATTCCCACGGCTTAGCCAATAGGCTACACATAGAAGTAGCGATCTACGTCGAACCGCGCTACCGCTACTCGCTTTGTAGCAGCGCGTTTATGCTGAAAGGCGTTATTGCTAAAGGAAATAAAATTAAATGGGAAGCAAATATAAAAGTAAATGAAAATGAAATAAATAGAAAAAGGTGAAAGGAAAAAATGTAAAGAAAAATAAATGAAAAAGAGGAAAAAAGTGAAAGGAATAGCAGTATCGCATATCAAGGAACGCGCTGTAGCTAGCTTAGCAGCAGCGCACTTCCTGGAATGCGCTACTTCTACTTCTTACATAACCGCGCAGTTCGTTCTTCCCCACGGCCACTTCCCCCAAATCCAACTCCTCCGATGTCGCCGCCGCCGTCGCCTGTCGGCCCCCGCGCGCTCTCCCATCGCTCTCCGCACACCCTCGACGCCGCCCCCGATCCCGGATTCTACGCCGGCCCCGACCCCGACCTCGACAACGCCCCCGACCCCGACCTCGACAACGCCCCCGACCCCGACCTCGATGCCGCCCTCCGCCGCGCGCCCGAGCCCCGACCCCGACCTCGATGCCGCCTACCCCTCCCTCGCCGCAGGCACCCGAGGTGAGCACGCCAGCTCCTCCCCCTCCCCTACCTCTGCGTAGGGTTCTTCAAATTTTAGTTGCATCAAATTAGTTAGGGTTCATCTATGGGTGGAAACGAATCGGATGGGGATGTTATCGGATACGGATGCGGCTCGGATGTTTTCTTAGATGATGTTTTCTTAGATGATGAATAAACACTATTGTAATGCCTAATAAAACGAGTAAAATTTGACCACTTATTTCACTTTTAAGTTGGATAATTGGAATATCCGCTACCACTTTCCACCCCTAGGTTCGTCAACTTAGATGGTAATTAGGGCAGTAGTTCTAGGTACTAATTAGTGAGTAAGAACTAGGTACTAATTAGGTACTAGTTTATTTTTATTTATAATAAGTTTATTTTTGGTAAGAACTAGTTGAATTAATAGAACTAGTTGAACATGTCACATTTGTTGTTATATTTTAGTTAAAGCAATTATTCCCGCATCGACGTCGACGATGCCTCCCGCATCCTCGTCGTCGTCGACTCAGCAGAGGACACCTGCTTGACCAGATGGGCCATGTCCGGGACTGGGCTCCGCCTGGCTGGTACTGGGAGGCGCTACCTACCGGGGGGCGCAGCTTGGTGAGGAGTCAGCCCGTCGGCGGCCCGAACCTTCTTTGGTGGCTGTCGCATGGGCCAGTGACGGTCCAGAGGCTCGAGGACCCCGCGGAGGTGGTACGTCACCGTCTTAGTGAGGAGGAAGCGCACGTCCGTCGCTACATGTTTGCGTTGGAGCACAGGTTCTCTAATACCTGGCAGGTTCTCCAGGGATCTCATTGGAGCTATGATCCTACGATGGTTCCTTCTCTTTGGGTGTCCACCGCCCGCGCCGATACCCGTCGTGCGCTAGGGTTTTAGTTGTATTAGTGATGTTATATGTATGATACTATCCAGGATGTATTAGTGATAATATTCGACGATGTACAAACGCATGAGATGATTTACTTTTGCTTATTGAATGCATGCTAATTTGAATACTTATTTATTTTACAATTTGGTTTTGCTTATTGAATGCTCATGTAAATATGAGTCCTATAAGATTTTTTGAAATGTATATCTTGTGTTGCTCAAATAGGATATTTACTTGCCCAAGTGGCCGGTCATGTTTGCAGGTTATACCTCCGAGTGGCCTATGTTTTCCCGGAGTGTTGATTCATTTCCGTTCCGGCAAATTTCAGGCGCTCGATATGTCCTATTTTAGCAAAGGTCATGACGGATTTTTCCGTGAATTTTGGCATGACTTGTGCCAGAATATGTAGAAAATATCGAGTGCCCCGGATTTGTGTGTTGAGTATCCTGGTAGTTGCCTTCGATCGATTTTCAATTAATGTTTAAACTATGAACATAGGAAATGTCTGACGACGAAAAGGATTTCGGTATTTGCGAATACTGCGAAGACGAGCGCGACCTGTGCGACAGAATCTTCCTAGATGATGATAGGCGCTTCAGCATCAAGCTGGCCGAGAACTTCGAAGTGGATACAGTAAGTCACAACAACAAGTCTTTTTTCTTAATTAAGCATGATATCTCCTTCATTTGCTTCAACTTATAATTTAAATCTTTTACTATTCTACTAGCGTATCCCCTGCCATGCAAGAGTTTTTGTCTTGGATAAGATAGGTTTCAGTCATATGAAAACTACTATGGAGGTAAAGAAAGTTTACTTGAAGACCGAGCATGGTTATACTTTCCATGCAAAATTATACAACGCAGACACCTACACCTATTTTGTATGCAAAACTTGGCAAGCACTATGCAAGGCTTATCCATTTGAGCCTGATATGTTTATCACCTTTGATATTCGTCCCGAAGATGATATTGAAGGTAATAGAGACATCTGGGTTGATGTGGAGACGCCTCCAGTTATACCATTATGTGAGTTTCTCAACCATATTTATGTCTTCGATATTGTTTATTGAAAAATAGTTGACAACTAATTTCTATTGACAGCTTATTTCCATTCAAGCAAACATGTCCGGCGCTTGGTAGACATGACCGTCCACTGTCCCAGGGCTGAACTAAACTGCGAGGAGATATGTCATTATGTTTCCTGGCTTGAGGATCTTCATACTGGCAAGACAAATTATTTTCCTGGACTTTAAAATCTTAGTACTCAAAACGTGCGACCAATAGTGTTCGTACTGAACTACGGTAACATCTATGTAGGAAAGATGGTAAGATTTTTACTATTTGTCCTCAGTGCATCTTTTGCATAAATTACTTTTTAAGCTAAACTTCATTGCTAAGTATGTTACTATACGATGTTCTTCAACAGGGACTCCCGATGAATGTTGTGCCTCATTGGATCGAGACTAAAAGTCGCAAGAGAATTGTTAGCTTACGGCCAAGATATCCTACAATGCACTTTAGTGCATTCAGGATTTCTAATAGCGAGGAATGCTTAATAGTGAAAGACTGGAGCAAAATTGTGAACGATCGCAGAGAAGTACTAGGGGGCAGCAATCAGAAGCGCAGCCCATGATTAGGAGACAGGTTCATCTGCATGCTCCAACTTGATGAAGCATGAGTGCTACACATATTTTATGTTATTTTACCTGAGAGAGAGCAGCAGGAGTGATTAGCTAGCTAGAAATGAGTTATGATGATTAAATAGCTAGTGTTGGTGGTAATGACTATGATGATTATTATTAGCTAGTGTTGGTGGTGATTAGATAGCTACCGCAGCTAGTGTTGGTGGTGATTAGCTAGCTAGAATGAGTGTGAAGATGATGATGCGTGCTACACTATGACAATGATGATTAAATAGCTACTGTTGGTGGTAATGACCATGATGATGATTAAATAGCTTGTGTTGGCGGATTAGATTCAAGTGGAGGCAACATGTGGTGCACATCGAAAGTACTACTAGTCCAAACTAGATCAAGTTTGGATTAGTAGTATACTTTTGACATGCACCAAATGTTGCCTCCACTTGAACCTAATCCACCTTCATTTGACACACTGTTATGGACATATTGATAAACAACCTCATAATTGGTATTGTACCAAAATTTGTATAACGGCGTATAAATACAGTAAAAATTAAAAAAATGATAAAAAGAATACTAGTAGCGATGGAGTGTAAACACGCTACTACTAGCTATATTACCAGTAGCGCGGCAGTGAACAAACGATACAGCTATATGTCTTAGTAGTAGCGCGTGTCGCACGCGCTACTGCTAAGGAATAGTTGTAGCGCCTTACTAGTAGTGCGGTGTCCCGCGCTACTAGTGGGTATTAAACCCGCGCTACTACTAGGGTTTTCCCTAGTAGTGAAAATTCACGGGCCGATTTGAGAAGATAAGAGATTGATGGCCGCATTTGTGGCCCACAAGACATCGAAGAAAAGTAAGAAGGTGTCAGCGACAAACAAGATAAATGCTGCAAAGAAGGAGCATCACCATCGCATGGGGTCAGGTGGCTACCTCAAAGCCTGGCCGTTGTGGGACATGGCTGAGAATGACCAGATCGATAAAAGGGTCGAACGAGAGACATTGCACTAGCCAGACCGTTCAACGGCTTGGTTCTTCAGGGTTGGGGGAACCTTGGAACCTGAAACAGGGAAGAGCGTTTGGACGAACCAGCAACTGGAAATACCCGTCAAGAAGCTTCAGGAGTATATCGCCGCAGCGCAGCAAGGGACGTTCGTTCCTGACAGAGAGAACACTGAGCTCACACAGGCCCTCGGCAATCTTGAGAACTCTAGACAGACACGAGGCACGGCAGGCTTCATTGCGTGGAAGGTTGGGTTTCCCAACACAGGTGGTTACAAAATCCGAGATAGGAAGAGGAAAGTGGAGCAGACCGAACTGCAGAAGCTGAATGCAAGGGTACAAGCACTAGAGGAACAAGCAGTTCAAAGCCAGCGACCTGCCGGAGCTACCCCGCCATCTCAGCGGAGAAGCAGCATGGCTCCCACCAAGCTCCTTCAGCAGCCTGACTTCACGGCTCCCAGCTACCCCGTGGATGCTATCACGGAGGCTCATGATTGCCACCTTATGGCGCAATGGCAGCACCTCAAAGTCAAGGCGACTGTCGGCTCTGTTGCACCTCCTGGACCCGGCGCAACTTTTCACTGCCTTTTGATTCCACAAGGCTATGCTGTTGTGATGGTCGATGAAAGAACATAAGGATTTGAGGATCTCGAGCTTGACCACCCTACCGGTGAAGGGGAGACTTAGCTGGGTCTTGCTCTAAAGACTCCATGTCTATGGCGGAAGGAGCTCATCAACCTTCTGAGCTGGACGCCTCCGCCTCCTCCTCTTCCTCAGGCGAGTCAGGGCACTCCGCCTCCACCGCCGGCGACTGATCAGGGCACTCCGCCTCCTTCTCCGGCTGCTCCGGCATGTGGCGGCACTCCGGCTCCTTCTCCGCATGTGCTGGTGTTTCCGAGTAGCCTGCCTCCTCCTCTGCCTCGTCAGCAATAGCGGAAGACAGCCGCCGCTGCTCCGGCTACTCCAGCGTGTCTTAGCACTCCGCCTCCTTCTTCCCTGCCTTGTAAGCAACGAAAGAAGACAGCTGCAGCCGCTCCGGCTGCTCCGGCGTTTAGTAGTACAGCCAGAGGCGCGAGGCAATACAGATTCGGTCCATCTCTCAAGCCTCTAGAGAAGTTACAATACAAGATCACCGAGGAGGAAAACGCGAAGATCTGTAAAGCACAAGTGAAGGACTTCTTTAAAATGCGAAGAGCTATGAGGCATCCACCTCCGGAGGAGAAGATAGATCCCATGAAAGTTCAGCGCGCTGTCGACGCCCTGAAGCGACCACCACCTTCTCCGCCGAAAACCAACTATGAGCGCATTATTGAAAGGTCATATGTTGAAGTGGAGCGGTCGGGAAGTACTTGCAGGGATCGAAGGTTAGCAGAACGAAGAAGTGGGAAGAAAATTCCCCAGCTCAGCGAACAAGCGAACCAATCGTGCCCCCCACTCAAGGTGTCTAGCGATATCGTCGCTAATCATCCAAGGATGGTGCCCGGTACCAATCCTGGAGATTGCCTGGCCGACAATGCACATTTTGATACAATGGAGGTGGACGATTTCAAATACCGACATGGGAAGCCTCTCGTCAAAACTGGTCATCCTCCTCTAACAACGATGATGCAAAAATTCCATGAGTGCTACATGAAAACCTGCAGCGAGTCTAGGAAGGATACTTTGACGCTGAGAGTTTTTTTTTTGAGCAAACACAGTGGGGAAAGGCTCCCTACTGTAACTCTATTTTCTATTAATAATGGGTGGTGTTACATGGCTCTGTACAGAAGAGGTACAGGATACAAAAAGAATTAACAAATTACAATGTATCCAACCAGGATTACATCACATCCTTTAAACTAGGTCTTGCTTTCATGATAATGGTGCTAAAATGCTCTTTGCAACTTGATAAGCAGTGAGTCATACTTTTATCATTGTTGTCAAAGATAATGCCATTCCTGTGCTTCCATATGCTCCAACACCCTGCTATCATCTTCTCCTTAAAGCCCTAGCTATTATCTCTGCTTTTGCCCTCCATCAGCATTTCAATAGTATTAAGATCTGTCTTCCATTCCATACCTATTGCAGCCCAGAAATTTCTGCTGAAGTCACATTCAAAGAAGAGGTGTTGTAGGTATTCATTGGGTTCATCATCACATAGGATACACCTCCTGTTTTCTATTTGAAAATTCTTCCTGATTAGTAGATCTCTAGTATTTAATCTATCAAGCAGAAGCAACCAGAAGAATTTTTTTTGTTTGGGCAAGTTGCATGATTTCCAAATCCACTGAAATGGTGGTGCTGCCTTTGGTGGGTTTCCAATAAGGTGCAGATAAATCTTTCTGTTGGAGTATTTGTTTCCTTTCCAGAGAAATTGCCAGCAATCTTTATTGTCATTGTCCTGGTGGATGTTGCCTATGATTTCCAACATCTCATTGCTTTGTTGAACAGCCATATATGACATGGGTAAATGAAACATCTCATAAAAGTTGCTGGTTGAGGAAACGATAGCCGAGGCAATTGTACAGTCTGTATCTTTTGCAAATGAGTATAACTGAGGAAATGTGCTCTGAAGAGTGTCCTCTTTCCACTTATCATGCCAGAGTGAGATGGTGCTGCCAGTAGAGGGGATACATGTAGTCATGCTTTTAAAATCCTGAAGGATATAACAACAATCTCTCCACCAAAGGATCCCAACCTTATGGAATATGAGGGTATAGAGCCATCAGAATAATAATTATTCCATATTAGTTCCACCCAAGGAATATCCTGTTTATTAAAAAACTTGAAGAGAAATTTGATTAGAAGAGCTTTGTTTTGAGTTCTCAAATCAAGGACTCCCAGTCCTCCTGCTTTTTTGGGGAGGCAGATAGTATCCCATTTAACCAAACAATTACCCTGTTTATTGATCTTGTTACCATACCAAAGAAAACTTCTGCCAGATTTTTCAAAGTGATCTAAGATACTGAAAGGCACTCTGATGCAACACATTGCATAAATTGGTAGAGCAGAAACCACTGCTTTCCAATGAGTTAATCTACCAGAATATGTCATCAGATTTGCAATATAGATAATATTTTATCAAGTCTTGATACCATAGGCATGAGGTCATCAACTTTAGGTCAGGTGGATCCCATAGGGAGGCCCAGGTATGTGAAAGGCATACCTTCTTTTTTACAGCCTAAAATGTTGGCTACTTCAAGAGCTCTGCTGTCAAAAATATTGATTGGCACTAGGGAGGATTTACTGTAATTAACCTTTAGACCTGTAAATTCAGAGAATATAGCAAGAATGTTCATGATCTTTCTCAATTGGGTAGTTTCAGCAGGCATGATGATCAGAGTATCATCAGCATATTGAATAATTGGGTATCTTCTGTTGTTGTTACATTGTATTGGCAGAGATAATTCACCTTGGGACCATGCTTCATTTACTAATAATTGTAACAATTCTGCTACAATAACATATAGGAGTGGTGAGAAAGGATCTCCTTATCTCACTCCTCTTTTGCATTTGATCTTCTTCCCAGGTACACCATTCATTATGACAGATGCAGATGCAGTAGTTAGGATCATTTTCACCCATCTAATCCATTTGGCTGAGAACCCCAAATGATCCATCATGTAGTATATAGCATTGTAGTCTACCTTATCGAAAGCCTTTTCAAAATCAACTTTGAAGATCACAATTGGTGTTTTGGACTTGTGACACATATGAATGTACTCAAAACTCTCCAAGCTAAACAGTCTTGGATGTTCCTGGATTTTATGAGACCATATTGGTTTTCGCTAATCCTTTTCACCACTTCTTGTTGTGCTCTATTGGCCAGAAGCTTGGTAGTTATCTTTATAGGCATGCTGACAAGTGAAATGGGCCTGAAATTATTGGGGTTATCAGGGTTTTCCTTTTTGGGAATGAGAGCTATGAAAGCAGAGTTCATAGGTTCCAGGGAAATTTTCTCATTGTAGAAATCATCAACAAACTTATATATATATATTCTTTGATAATGTGCCAACACTTTTTCATGAAGAGACCATTAAAACCATCAGGCCTAGGAGCTTTGTCATTAGGCATATGTTTAATGATGTTGTCAATTTCCTCCTTAGTGAAGATGTTGTCCAAAGATTCATCAATCTGTGTCAAAGCAAGATGATCAATATTGAAGAGTTTATTTGTGTTTTCAGTTATACCAATCCTCTCCTTAAAAGATTGCCAAATAATAGCTGCCTTTTGATCATGATCATATACTTCAATACTGTCAGTGTTTTTGAGGAAAGTGATGTAATTGTGTCTAAAAACCTGAGTGGCAATAGCATGGAAAAATTTGGTGTTTTCATCTCCAAGATTTGCCCATCTTATGTTTGCTCTAATTCTCCAATATTTCCTTTTTGCCTCTATCAATTTTTTGGTGTGAATGATAAGTGCTTTCCTGAAATTCCTTTCAGTTCTTGAAAGTTGTCTCTGGTCCTCAATCCCATCAATCATTTTAACATAGAAGCAACAATTTTCAATAGATTTCTTTAGCTGTGAAATTTTTTTGCTCCATGATTTCAGTCCTTTTGTGACAGCTTTAAATTTTGCCACCAGGTTTTTAGCAGAATCAGCATAGTGCATGCTATTATGCCAGTACTTCTCCACAGTTTCAATAAAACCCTCAAACTCTGTCCAGAATTCTTCAAACCTGAAGATATTGCTTTTAGGGATATTACTGTCAATTTGTACCTTTATGGGAACATGATCTGAGGAGATTTTTGCCATAGGGAAGGTCAAAGTGTTTGGATGATCATTAATCCAATCAGAACTGGTGAATATCTAATCCAATTTTTCTAGAACGGGGCATTCTTCCATATTGCTCCATGTGAATGATCTGCCCTTTAGTGGGATTTCCATCAGGTCTAGATTAATGATAAAGAGTTGAAAGTCATCATGCTGTTATGATCACCTCCCACTTTGTTCCTATTTTCAGGAGCCCTAATGAAATTAAAGTCACCTAGAAGCATCCAATATTTACATGCAGATATATTCAAACCCGTCATCCATGTAGTCAATTCGAGTTTCCCCTCTTCTGAATTTGGGCCATAAACATTTGTGAAGTACCACTTGGCATTGTCCATAGTTGATATAAATTCAATGGTGATATGAAAGTAATTCATAGAGATAACTCGACCTGAGAAATGGTTGTTGTTCCAGATAGTAATAATGCCACCAGATGATCCAACTGATGGATAGAATGCATATTGATTGAATCTTTTTGGACGGAAATTTTTTGAAGTAAGCCATGTCAAAATGCTTACGTTTGGTCTCCTGAAGAGCTATAATGCTGCAGGTACTTTCCTCCATCTTCAGTCTGATGTCATCCCATCTTTTCTGAGAATTTATTCCTCTAACATTCCAACATAGTATGTTCCAGTTTCTATTCATTGAAAAACTATTGTTGAGGAACTAGAGATCATACCAGTATTAGCTTGGTATGATGAGGAAAATCTCATTGGCAGCATTGTGATTGTGTTGCAATCTTGATCATTATAGTACCAGAACATGTGTGGAGCATTTGGTGCATAATGATTGTTGGGGAACGTAGCAGAAATTCAAAATTTTCTACGCATCACCAAGATCAATCTATGGAGTAATCTAGCAACGAGGGGAAGGGGAGTGCATCTACATACCATTGTAGATCGCGATGCGGAAGCGTTGCAAGAACGCGGATGAAGGAGTCGTACTCGTAGCGATTCAGATCGCGGTTGATTCCGATCTAAGCGCCGAACCACGGCGCCTCCGCGTTCAACACACGTGCAGCCCCATGACGTCTCCCACACCTTGATCCAGCAAGGAGAGAGGGAGAGGTTGGGGAAGACTCAGTCCAGCAGCAGCACAACGGCATGGTGGTGATGGAGGAGTGTGGCACTCCAGTAGGGCTTCGCCAAGCACTGCGAGAGACGAGGAGGGAGAGGGGTAGGGCTGCGCCAAGAGAGAGATATTCTCATCGCCATGGCAGCCCCAAAACCCCCACTATATATAGGGGAGGGGGAGGGGCTTCGCCCCCATCTAGGGTTTCCCCCCAAGGGGTGCGGCCAGCCGTAGATCCATCTAGGGGGGCGGCCAGAGGGGGGAGAGAGGGGGGCGCACCACTAGGTGGGCCTTAGGCCCATCTGAGCCTAGGGTTTCCCCCCTTCCCCCTTCCCTGCGCCCTAGGCCCCTTGTGGGAGGCGCACCAGCCCACCTAGGGGCTGGTCCCTTCCCACACTTAGCCCACGCAGCCCTCTGGGGCCGGTGGCCCCACTTGGTGGACCCCCGGGACCCTCTCGGTGGTCCCGGTACGTTACCGATAGCACCCGAAACTTTTCCGGTGACCAAAATAGGACTTCCCATATATAAATCTTTACCTCCGGACCATTCCGGAACTCCTCGTGACGTCCGGGATCTCATCTGGGACTCCGAACAACATTCGGTAACCACGTATATCTATTCCCTATAACCCTAGCGTCATCGAACCTTAAGTGTGTAGACCCTACGGGTTCGGGAACCATGCAGACATGACCGAGACGTTCTCCGGTCAATAACCAACAACGGGATCTGGATACCCATGTTGGCTCTCACATGTTCCACGATGATCACATCGGATGAACCACGATGTCGGGGATTCAATCAATCCCGTATACGATTCCCTTTGTCAATCAGTATGTTACTTGCCCGAGATTCGATCGTCGGTATCCCGATACCTTGTTCAATCTCGTTACCGGCAAGTCTCTTTACTCGTTCCGTAACACATCATCCCGTGATCAACTCCTTGGTCACATTGTGCACATTATGATGATGTCCTACCGAGTGGGCCCAGAGATACCTCTTCGTTTACACGGAGTGACAAATCCCAGTCTCGATTCGCGCCAACCCAACAAACACTTTCGGAGATACCTGCAGTGCACCTTTATAGCCACCCAGTTACGTTGTGACGTTTGGTACACCCAAAGCATTCCTACGGTATCCGGGAGTTGCACAATCTCATGGTCTAAGGAAATGATACTTGACATTAGAAAAGCTCTTAGCAAACGAACTACACGATCTTGTGCTAGGCTTAGGATTGGGTCTTGTCCATCACATCATTCTCCTAATGATGTGATCCCGTTATCAACGACATTCAATGTCCATGGTCAGGAAACCGTAACCATCTATTGATCAACGAGCTAGTCAACTAGAGGCTTACTAGGGACATGGTGTTGTCATGTATCCACACATGTATCTGAGTTTCCTATCAATACAATTCTAGCATGGATAATAAACGATTATCATGAACAAGGAAATATAATAATAACCAATTTATTATTGCCTCTAGGGCATATTTCCAACAGTCTCCCACTTGCACTAGAGTCAATAATCTAGTTCACATCACCATGTGATTAACACTCACAGGTCACATCACCATGTGACCAACATCTAAAGAGTTTACTAGAGTCAACAATCTAGTTCACATCACTATGTGATTAACACTCAATGAGTTCTGGTTTGATCATGTTATGCTTGTGAGAGAGGTTATTAGTCAACGGGTCTGAACCTTTCAGATCCGTGTGTGCTTTACGAATATCTATGTCATCTTGCGGATGCTACCACGCGCTACTTGGAGCCATTTCAAATAACTGCTCTACTATACGAATCCGGTTTACAACTCAGATTCATCCGGATTAGTGTCAAAGTTCGCATCGACGTAACCCTTTACGACGAACTCCTTTTCACCTCCATAATCGAGAAAATTCCTTAGTCCACTAGATACTAAGGATAAGTTCGACCGCTGTCATGTGATCCATTCCCGGATCACTATTGTACCCCTGACCAACTCATGGCAAGGGACACTTCATGTGCGGTACACAACATAGCATACTGTAGAGCCTACATCTAAAGCATAGGGGACGACCTTCGTCCTTTCTCTCTCTTCTGCTATGGTCAGGTCTTGAGTCTTACTCAATACTCACACCTTGTAACACAGCCAAGAACTCCTTCTTTGCTGATCTATTTTGAACTCTTTCAAAATCATGTCAAGGTGTGCGTTCTTTGAAAGTATCATCAGGCGTCTTGATCTATCTCTATAGATCTTGATGCCCAATATGTAAGCAGCTTTATCCAGGTCTTCCTTTGAAAAACTCCTTTCAAACAACCCTTTATGCTTTCCAGAAATTTTACATCATTTCGGATCAACAATATGTCATTCACATATACTTATCAGAAATGTTATAGTGCTCCCACTCACTTCTTTGGAAATACAAGTTTCTCATAAACTTTGTATAAACCCAAAATCTTTGATCATGACATCAAAGCGTATATTCTGACTCCGAGATGCTTGCTCTAGTCCATGGAGGGATCGCTGGAGCTAGCATACCTTTTAACATCCTTAGGATCGACAAAACCTTTCTGATTGTATCACATACAACCTTTCCTTACGAAAACTGGTAAGGAAACTTGTTTTGACATCCATCTGCTAGATTTCACAAATGCAGCTAATGCTAACATGATTCCGACGGACTTAAGCATCGCTACGGATGAGAAAACCTCATCGTAGTCAACTCCTTGAACTTGTGAAAATACTCTTTGCCACAAGTCGAGCTTCATAGACGGTAACATTACCGTCCACGTCCGTCTTCTTCTTAAAGATCCATTTATCTCAATGGCTTGCCGATCATCGGGAAAGTTCACCAAAGTCCATGCTTTGTTCTGATACATGGTTCTTATCTTGGATTTCATGGCTTCTAACCATTTGTCGGAATATGGGCCCACCATCGCTTCTCCATAGCTCGTAGGTTCAGTATTGTCTAACAACCTAATATGTAAGACATGATTACCGTACTACTCAGGAATAGTACATATCCTTGTCGACCTACGAGGTTTGGTAGTGACTTGATCCGAAGTGTCATGATCACTATCATAAGCTTCCACTTCAATTGGTGTAGGTGCCACAGGAACAACTTCCTGTGCCCTGCTACACACTAGTTGAAGTGACGGTTCAATAACCTCATCAAGTCTCCACCATCCTCCCACTCAATTCTTTCGAGAGAAACTTTTCCTCGAGAAAGGACTCGTTTCTAGAAGCAAATACTTTTGCTTCCAGATCTGAAATAGGAGGTATACCCAACTGTTTTGGGTATTCTTATGAAGATGCATTTATCCGCTTTGGGTTCGAGCTTATTAGCCTGAAACTTTTTCACATAAGCATCGCAGCCCCAAACTTTTAAGAAATGACAACTTAGGTTTCTCTAAACGGTGTCGTCTCAACGGAATTGCGTGGTGCCCTATTTAAAGTGAATGCGGTTGTCTCTAATGCCTAACCCATAAACGACAGTGGTAATTCGATAAGAGACATCATGGTATGCACCATATCCAATAGAGTGCAGTTATGATGTTCGGACACACCATCACACTGTGGTGTTCCAGGCGGTATTAATTGTGAAACACTTTCCACAATGTCTTAATTGTGTGCCAAACTCGTAACTCAGATACTCATCTCTCTGATCATATCACAGACATTTTATCCTCTTGTCACGATGATCTTCAACTTCACTCTGAAATTACTTGAACCTTTCAATAATTCAGACTTGTGTTTCATCAAGTAAATACACTCAGCATCTACTCAAATCATCTGTGAAGTAAGAACATAACGATATCCACTGCATGCCTCAGCACTCATTGGACTGCATATATCAAAATGTATTACTTCCAACAAGTTGCTCTCTTGTTCCATCTTACTGAAAATGAGGCCTTTCAGTCATCTTGCCCATGTGGTATGATTTGCATGTCTCAAGTGATTCAAAATCAAGTGAGTCCAAACGATCCATCTGCATGGAGTTTCTTCATACCAATAGACATGGTTCACATGTCTTAATCTTTTCAAAAACGAGTGAGTCCAAAGATCCATTTACATGGAGCTTCTTCATGCGTTCTATACCAATATGACTCAAATTGCAGTGCCACAAGTCTGTGGTACTATCATTATTATTTTATATCTTTTGGCACGAACATGTGTATCACTGCGATCTAGATTCATTTTAGGTGCAAGACCATTGAAGGTATTATTCAAATAAACAGAGTAACCATTATTCTCCTTAAATGAATAACTGTATTGCGATAAACATAATCCAATCATGTTTATGCTCAACGCAAACACCAAATAACAATTATTTAGGTTTAACACCAATCTCGATGGTAGAGGGAGCATGCGACGCTTGATCACATCAACCTTGGAAACACTTCCAACACACATCGTCATCTCACCTTTAGCTAGTCTCCGTTTATTCCGCAGCCTTTATTTCGAGTTACTAACACTTAGCAACCGAACCGGTATCTAATACCCTGGTGCTGCTAGGAGTACTAGTAAAGTACACATTCATATAATGTATATCCAATATACTTCTGTCGACCTTGCCTGCCTTCTCATCTACCAAGTATCTAGGGTAGTTTTGCTTTAGTGACCGTTGCCCTCATTACAGAAGCACTTAGTCTCGGGTTTGGGTTTAACCTTGGGATTCTTCACTAGAGCAGCAAATGATTTGCTATTTCATGAAGTATCCCTTTTGCCCTTGCCCTTCTTGAAACTAGTGGTTTTACCAACCATCAACAATTGATGCTCCTATTTGATTTCTACTTTCGCGGTGTCAAACATCGCGAATAGCTCAAGGATCATCATATCTATCCCTGATATGTTATAGTTCATCACGAAGCTCTAATAGCTTGGTGGCAGTGACTATGGAGAACCATCACTATCTCATCTAGAAGATTAACTCCCACTCGATTCAAGCGATTGTGTTACTCAGACAATCTGAGCACATGCTGAACGATTGAGCTTTTCTCCCTTAGTTTGCAGGTTTAAGAAACTTGTCAGAGGTCTCATACCTCTCGACGTGGGCACTAGTCTGAAATCCCAATTTCAGTCTTCGGAACATCTCATATGTTCTGCGACGTTTCAAAAACGTCTTTGTCGCCACAATTTTAAACTGTTAGCATCACACACTGAACTATCACGTAGTCATCAAAACGTGTATGTCAGATGTATCGTAACATCTACAGACGACGCTGAGGTTCAGCACACCGAGCGGTGCATTAAGGACATAAGCCTTCTGTGCAGCAATGAGGACAATCCTCAGTTTACGGACCCAGTCCGCATAATTGCTACTACCAACTCTCAACTAAATTTTCTCTAGGAACATATCTTAGACAGTAGAACTAAAGCGTAACATATGACATAATATGCAAAGACCTTTTGACTATGTTCATGATAATTAAGTTCATCTGATTAATGAACTTCCACTCAGATAGACATCCCTCTAGTCATCTAAGTGATACATGATCCGAGTCAAACTAGGCCGTGTCCGATCATCACGTGAGACGGACTAGTCATCATCGGTGAACATCTCCATGTTGATCGTATCTACTATACGACTCATGTTCGACCTTTCGGTCTCTTGTGTTCCGAGGCCATGTCTGTACATGCTAGGCTCGTCAAGTCAACCTAAGTGTTTCACATGTGTTCCGAGGCCATGTCTGTACATGCTAGGCTCGTCAACACCCGTTGTATTCGAACGTTAGAATCTATCACACCCGATCATCACGTGGTGCTTCGAAACAACGAACCTTCGCAACGGTGCACAGTTAGGGGAACACGTCTCTTGAAATTTTAGTGAGGGATCATCTTATTTATGCTACCGTCGTTCTAAGCAGATAAGATGTAAACATGATAAACATCACATGCAAATCATAAAGTGACGTGATATGGCCAATATCATCTTGCGCCTTTTGATCTCCATCTTCGAGGCGCGGCATGATCACCTTCGTCACCGGCATGACACCATGATCTCCATCATCGTGTCTTCATGAAGTTGTCTCGCCAACTATTACTTCTACTACTATGGCTAACGGTTAGCAATAAAGTAAAGTAATTACATGGCGTTTTCATTGACTCGTAGGTCATACAATAAATTAAGACAACTCCTATGGCTCCTGCCGGTTGTCATACTCATCAACATGCAAGTCGTGATTCCTATTACAAGAACATGATCATTCTCATACATCACATATATCATTCATCACATCCTTTTGGCCATATCACATCACATAGCATACCCTGCAAAAACAAGTTAGACGTCCTCTAATTGTTGTTGCATGTTTTACGTGGCTGCTATGGGATTCTAGCAAGAACGTTTCTTACCTACGCAAAAGCCACAACGTGATATGCCAATTTCTATTTACCCTTCATAAGGACCCTTTTCATTGAATCCGATCCGACTAAAGTGGGAGAGACAGACACCCGCTAGCCACCATATGCAACTAGTGCATGTCAGTCGGTGGAACCTGTCTCACGTAAGTGTACGTGTAAGGTCGGTCCGGGCCGCTTCATCCCACGATGCCGCCGAATCAAGATAAGACTAGTAACGGCAAGTAAATTGACAAAATCGACGCCCACAACTACTTTGTGTTCTACTCGTGCATAGAAACTACTACGCATAGACCTAGCTCATGATGCCACTGTTGGGGAACGTAGCAGAAATTCAAAATTTTCTACGCATCACCAAGATCAATCTAGCAACGAGGGGAAGGGGAGTGCATCTACATACCATTATAGATCGCGATGCGGAAGCGTTGCAAGAACGCGGATGAAGGAGTCGTACTCGTAGCGATTCAGATCGCGGTTGATTCTGATCTAAGCGCCGAACCACGGCGCCTCCGCGTTCAACACACGTGCAGCCCGGTGACGTCTCCCACGCCTTGATCCAACAAGGAGAGAGGGAGAGCTTGGGGAAGACTCCGTCCAGCAGCAGCACAACGGCATGGTGGTGATGGAGGAGTGTGGCACTCCAGCAGGGCTTCGCCAAGCACTGCGAGAGACGAGGAGGGAGAGGGGTAGGGCTGCGCCAAGAGAGAGATATTCTCATCGCCATGGCAGCCCCAAAACCCCCACTATATATAGGGGAGGGGGAGGGGCTGCGCCCCCATCTAGGGTTTCCCCCCCAAGGGGTGCGGCCAGCCCTAGATCCATCTAGGGGGGCGTCCAGAGGGGGGAGAGGGGGGGGGCGCACCAGTAGGTGGGCCTTAGGCCCATCTGAGCCTAGGGTTTCCCCCCTCCCCCCTTCCCTGCGCCCCTTGTGGGAGGCGCACCAGCCCACCTAGGGGCTGGTCCCTTCCCACACTTAGCCCACGCAGCCCTCTGGGTCCGGTGGCCCCACTTGGTGGACCCCCGGGACCCTCCCGGTGGTCCCGGTACGTTACCGATAGCACCCGAAACTTTTCCGGTTACCAAAACATGACTTCCCATATATAAATCTTTACCTCCGGACCATTCCGGAACTGCTCGTGACGTCTGGGATCTCATCCTGGACTCCGAACAACATTCGGTAACCACGTATATCTATTCCCTATAACCCTAGCGTCATCGAACCTTAAGTGTGTAGACCCTACGGGTTCGGGAACCATGCAGACATGACCGAGACGTTCTCCGGTCAATAACCAACAACGGGATCTGGATACCCATGTTGGCTCCCACATGTTCCACGATGATCTCATCGGATGAACCACGATTTCGGGGATTCAATCAATCCCGTATACAATTTCCTTTGTCAATCGGTATGTTACTTGCCCGAGATTCGATCGTCGGTATCCCGATACCTTGTTCAATCTCGTTACCGGCAAGTCTCTTTACTCGTTCCGTAACACATCATCCCGTGATCAACTCCTTGGTCACATTGTGCACATTATGCTGATGTCCTACCGAGTGGGCCCAGAGATACCTCTCCGTTTACACGGAGTGACAAATCCTAGTCTCGATTCATGCCAACCCAACATACACTTTCGGAGATACCCGTAGTGCACCTTTATAGCCACCCAGTTACGTTGTGACGTTTGGTACACCCAAAGCATTCCTACGGTATCGGGGAGTTGCACAATCTCATGGTCTAAGGAAATGATACTTGACATCAGAAAAGCTCTTAGCAAACGAACTACACGATCTTGTGCTAGGCTTAGGATTGGGTCTTGTCCATCACATCATTCTCCTAATGATGTGATCCCGTTAGCAACGACATGCAATGTCCATGGTCAGGAAACCGTAACCATCTATTGATCAACGAGCTAGTCAACTAGAGGCTTACTAGGGACATGGTGTTGTCTATGTATCCACACATGTATCTGAGTTTCCTATCAATACAATTCTAGCATGGATAATAAACGATTATCTTGAACAAGGAAATATAATAATAACCAATTTATTATTGCCTCTAGGGCATATTTCCAACAATGATCATATGATAAACAAAAATAATCCTGCTGCAATAACTGAAAGCAAAATACCAAGAGTGCCATAGTAGCTCATTATTACAGACCAGCTCTAGCATAGATGCACGCAGGCATCTCAAATACAGGTAAATGATAGCAAGAAAACGATGAAAACGTTCTAAAAAGCATAAACCAGAAGCTATCCAGAGCTATTTCTTGAGGGGATATTTATTCATCAGAGTTGTCGTAAGTGAGAACCTTGGAGCTCACATCCTTGTGTGACATGACGCTGAGAGTTAAAGAGGAGCTCAACCTCTTTGGAATTGATCTATTGTCTGTTCCATTTGAGGAGTTCTTCCAGTTTTTCAATCAAAAGGCCCTCGATAAAATAATCGTCACTTGGTACTATCTGTATGTACTACTTCTCTAATTAAGTCTATATATGTAGCTCAACTCTTTCATTGCATGTATATATAATTATCCTCACTATATTATGCAGATTGAAGATCGTCGAATGCAGAAACGCAGAAATCTATGATATTGGGTTCATTAACACAAATCACACAGATGAATGGACGGTTAAATATGATGCCAAACAAACCGAGGCCAACTTGCTACGATCGTTGCTTCAAAATCAAAACAAAGATAAAATACTCTTTCCTTACAACTTCAAGTGAGTGTTACTGTCTTGTACATATTCGGTTTCCATTATTACTCGAGGTTATAGTAATGTAATTGATGAGTTATGCATGCGTGCGCAGCTTCCTCTTTATTCTCCTAGAGATTAAGCTTGAGTAGGGACTAGTAACCGTCTTACACTCGAGATGAAAAAATCCCGAGGAGTATGCGGCCATGACTAAAATGCTCGAGAAGTAAGTTCAATCGATCATTATCGCACTATATCGGCAACTTTGTTCATTTCCTGATATCAAGTAATTGTTTTCTTTGTCTCGCAGGGTTTGGAAAGTATTCACCGCACAAGCTCCGGGACTGCTGGGGGAGCTGCGATTTACACACCCGAAAGTAAGTACTACTAGCTAGCTAGTTCCGCGCATCTCCCGTTGATTCTAGCTACTTTCATCAATACCATTTGTAATGCTTCATTATCAGGTTAATTGACCTCTATTTCTCGTAAAGTGCTTGCGGCAGGAACCTGGGAATAATTATTGTGGATACTACGTTTGCGAGTTCATCAACAATGCGACAGCCAAGAATAATTGTTGCTACTCTAAAAGACAATTTGAAGTGCGTAAGCAATAATATTCACAATTTCATTTTATTACCATCATTTGTGTTGAGTTTCATTCATATATATGTATTGACCCCCTTTTTCAAATTACACATGCACTAGTGCAGAACCAGGCTTTAGCGCCGGTTCGTAAGGGCCTTTACTGCCGGTTCTACAACCGGCACTAAAGAGTGGGGACTAAAGCCCCCCCCCCCTTTACTACCGGTTCTTCACGAACCGGCGCTAAAGTGCCACCACGTGGCACGAGCCAGGCCCGGGTGCGGGTAGACCATTAGTACCGGTTGGTAACACCAACCGGTACTAAATGTTTGGGGGGGTTTTGGTTTTATTTTTTATTTTTCCTTTAATTTTGTGTTTTCCATTTAATTCTTTGTCATTTGCTGGTATTTTATGATACTACATATTGTACGCGTTATGCATATATATATATATATATGAATAGAATTTCTCGGAGAATCGATCATATATATAAACATATCATCGAATGTCTCGCACCACCATATTCACACATACACATGCATGTATGTATATATATACAATTTCTCCTACATGGAGGCATTAGTGCGGTAGCGGGTAATGGAATTCTCCTCTAGGATCTATTTCCTCTGCAATTGCTCGTACGTGATCCATTGGTAGGAGCTTCTGCCGCACCTCATTGAACTGTTAAGAAGCAGATCAATATGCATGTATTAGTTGTGTGACTAGATATCGATAATGATGTATAAATTGTGTATAGTGTGTTCTGGCAAACGTACCCATATCTGTCTATCAGATGTGCTCCTTTCGGACGTAATCATGCGGATGTTCTCGCAAACGTAGTATGCACATAAATCATTCCCTGGCTCCTGCTTCATGGCCTGTACGAGAAGAGATTTCAATCAGATAATAATTAATCAAGCCTCATAATTAATATTATTGAAACTATAGAATTCAAGAGATTGCATGGTATCTAGCTAGCTAGCTATAGTACTACTTAATTAATTACCGTGGGTCGAGACCAATACAATTTATCTCTGAACGGGCCTGGAACGTCTTCGATGAACTTTTGCCAGCAAAGAAAATGAATAAAGGAGTTATTAATTAGTTGATATCAGGACATATATATATAATGAGATTGAAATTACCTGTTGACTATCCCCTTCACGATTGAGTACTCTTTAGGTTCTTTAAGCAGTGAGTCCAGTACTTCAACTTTTCCTTCTTTAACTTTAATGTCTACCAAGATCCAGTGGAACCTGCATGCGCACTTTAATGTCTAGCAAGATCCAGTGGTATCTAGCTAGTAACAAAAACAGAATTTGTAGTACAAGACAGTGTGGACTCACTGGAAGTTGTAAGGAAGTAGTATATCTGCATTGCTATTGAGGGGCTTGAAGAACTCTAGCATGTTATTCTATACTTCTTGTTTATAATGTTCATATGACCATGTGTCTTCATGAATGGTATTTGGGTCAATGAACCCAATGCCATGGCGTCCAGCTTTTCTTATTTCGAACATCTTCATCCTGCATAATACCACAGAAAAGAATATAGTGAGGATAATTACGTGTAATGATCAACGAGAGCACTACAGCTAGCTTGAGACTTAAATTACAGAAAGAAATCACTTACAGACAATATTAACTGACAATAGATTTGTCGAGTGCGTCATAATTGAATAACTGAAACAGTTCTGTATACTCAATAGACAGAGCTAGCTTATGGAAGTAATCCTCTTCCTTGACTTTCACCATGAGGGACTGTAGATTGTGGGTCTTGCAAATTTCCATGTACCATTGATGCCATTCATACATTCTCGTTGGGAGGTTCTTGACCTCCTCGGGCTTGACAAAAGGTTCCCCGCGGACATATTTCCGTTTTATTTCCTCCTCTCTAAGCGGAGACATGGGCTCGATCTCGAGGAATTGTCCAACAGTCATACCGAGCATTTCAGCCTGCATTATATGCTCCTCGGTTATTACCAGATTGCCCAGCTGGGGAACGTTAACGGTTTGCCCACATATATATAGGGCGCCGGTACTCTTATGTGTTGTTGGCACAACAAGCGGGGGGATCGATTGCGTCGCCTGTTCTCCCAGCTGGGGAACGGTTTTCCCGCATTTTTTTTTTTTTTTTTGGCTCGAGCTCGAGCTCGACTCCTTCTGTACTCGTGCTCGATGTGCCTTCCTGATTTGGCGCTCATAGTCTGAGTCAACAGGCTTGGGAGCTGGTGGTCTAGCCATACGAATAAAGTGGTCAATCGTTTCCTCAGGCACTTTCTCCCTTGGCGGCGGTGCCGGTTTCGGTCCAAAATGGGCGTCCACTTGGGCCTTCACTATGGCTCTGTTTTGCTCCTCGGTCATGTCGTAAGGCCTCTGAGGAAGAGGAGCGAGGCTTGGACCATATTTATATCGCTTGCCTCCGCCTGTACCTCCTGTACTACCTCGACTCGTAGCGCTACGCACCATAGCTGCGGCGGCTCTCTTCCCCGATTGCTGAGGCGGCGGAGACGGCTGACGTGGCTGAGTTGGAGCAGGAGGAGTGGCCTCACACTGTACCGGACTTGAAGCAGGAGGAGTGGCCTCACGTGGTGTCAGACTTGAAGCAGGAGGAGTGGCCTCACGCTGTGCTGGACTTGAAGCAGGAGGAGTGGCCTGCTGCTGTGCCGGACTTGGAGGAGGAGGAGTGGCCTCACATCGAGGAGGAGTCGGATGACGACGCGGTGTCGGTGGCCTTCGAAAGATGATGCAATCCTTTCTCCATAGGATGATACGATGTATGGCCTTTCCCAGTGTGTGCTCCTCGTGATGTCCAGGAATGTCAAGCTCTAGCCCCGAATATTGGTCCACCACCTCATCAACCACGACACGAGCATAGCCGGCTGGAATCGGGTTGCAATGGAAGGTTGCTTCGGGGGGATTTGTATAAGCAACGACGTCCACCACCTTCATGGATATGTTCTTCATTTTGAAGTGTAGCTCACAGTTGGTGTTCTCCATGATGTCATCCACAGGGTATCTATCCAGTAGTACGTCCTCCGGGGCGGAACCAACGCTGCTTCTCGGCATTGATGGGATGGTGCTATCCAATGCTGGATCATCCGCTAGCTGCTGCCGCTGCTGAGACCCCCTTTCCTAGCTAAGTGAGTCGATCTGCATCTGCTGCTGGAATTTGAGTGCCAAGTCCGTGTGCGCTGATTCTAGGCCTTGAAGGCGTTCATAGTCCAGCTTCCTCAGCTCCTCCTCCATCTTCCTCTTCTTCTCCTCCTCCATCTTCCTTCTTGAACGGGTCCTGTAGTCGATGTTCCATTCCGGAAAGCCCTCATACCAGGGAATAACGCCCTTGCCTCGGGTTCTTCCCGGTTGTTCAGGATTTCCCAGGGCGCGCGTAAGCTCATCGTTCTCTCTGTTGGGCGTGAACACCCCCGTTCGAGCATCTTCTGTTGCTTGAAGTAACTTCTCTTCGGCTCCTTTTAGACTTTCCTTCTTGGAAACCAGGCCTGTCTTCGGGTCCAACGCCCCCCCATGCGCATAGAACCTAGTTCTGCACCTGGGGGCCAGCTCCTAGTAACTGGAGTGACCCCTGCATCCAGCATCTCTTCCTCAGACTTATCCCACTTAGGCATTGCCACCGCGTAGCCACCTGGCCCCAGCCTACGCAACTGCGTCTTTTTTGCCGCATTGGCCTTGTTTTTTCTCGACCATTCCTTAGCTAATTCGGATTCCTTGAATTTCATGAAAGCAGGCCAGTGTTCTCTTTGCTTCTACAGTGTTCCCTTGAATTCTGGAGTCTTCTTTTCTCCTTCGACATAGTCGGCCCATACAGTATTTTTGTGGGTGTTGAATGCGGTAGCCATATTCCTAAGAGCAGTGTCCTTGACTTTCTGCACATCTGCGTCAGTGAAATGATCTGGTAGGGTGAAATGTTCCATGAGAGATTCCCAAAGCATTTGTTTTGCTTTGTCGCCGACCCAAGTAACATCTAGACATTTATTTTTTGGCTCTTTCCATTCTTGAATGGAGATCGGGAGTTGGTCCTTCACAAGAACTCTGCACTGGAATCGATGTTGTACTTTACACCCTCCTTCAAATTTTTGCCCGGGCCTCGCTTTGTCCTGCGGTCTGTACAAGCATATTTGCTCGATCCGGAGGGCTGAAAGAAGAAAGATCGATTCGTTAATATATCTTCAAATAAAAAAAAACATGTGATGATCACCAGATGCCTGCTTATATAAATATACCTCACCGGTCTTTGTTATTTCGAGATCAACATTGTCTGCGTCATCATAATCATAATCATAGTTCATGACTTCATCCATTCGGTCGTCGAGATCGAATATCTTATCATCACCCTCCCCGGTATTTTTCAGATATTGGGAGCCGTCATCTGCTTCATTCAGATCATCTGGCCTGCGAGGGCTGCGTATGATCTCGAACAAGGCATCTTCTCCCTCTCTGCCGGTATTGTCCGCCATAGCTTTTATTTAACTAATCCAGAAGAAATATAAAACAATTTAGTATTCAAATTACAACGCATGGATGCAATCAATAAGGAAAAACTGAATCATAGTACATCATATGCATCGTCTCGAATAATATATAATCTCGAATACATCGTCTCGAATAATATATAATCTCGAATACATCGTCTCTAATAATATATATAATCTCGAATACATCATCTCGAATATTATATATCGAGTACTTCACTAGCTAGGAAGCTAGTAAAAATCGAATACTACAGAAGAATCTAGGCCACTCGCGGTTCCTAAGGCGTAGGCGGTGGACACCCAAACAGAAGGAACCATCACATGATCATATCTTCGATCATCTGCCCAAACAACCCGCCAGGTATTGGAGAACCTGACGTCCATAGCAGCCATGTAGCGACGGACGTGCTCGTCCTCCTCCCTGACACGGCGACGCGCCACCTCCTGCGGGGCCGGCTCCCTCTGCACCGAATGTGGCCAACGCGAACGCCACCAAAGGAGATCAGGGTCGACGACGGGACCCGGGGCCAGGTTCCTCACCAAGCGGCGCGCCCCTGAAGGTAGCACCTCCCAGTGCCAGCCCGGTGGAGCCCAGTCCCAGACATGGGTCCTCTGAAGCAGGACGTCGTCGCGAACGGGTCGACGGCGATGATGCGGGCCGGGCATCGTCGAGAAAAAATACTATACGCCACAAAAGTAACATTTTTTAAATGATTGGATTGTGACTTATATGCTAATTCTAAATTTCTAACTAAAATTATAAGAAACTAAAAACTAACATTTCTATAACATTTCTAACATTTCTATAACAATTTGAAATTAATCTAATTCATCTAGCTAAAACTAACATTTCTAACATTTCCATAACATTTCTAACATTTATATATACTATTTGACATTAATCTAATCTAATTAATTAATTCATCTAAAACATTTGTATAAAAAACAGAAAAAACTAAAAACAGAATCGTGTGTGTGCGCGTGTGTGTGTGTGCGTGCGTGTGTGTGTGTGTGTGTGTGTGTGTGTGCGTGCATGTGTGTGTGCGCTCGCGCGTGCGTGGGTGCACCTATGGCGCCGGCGGTGCGGCGGCTTCGATTGGAGGGAGGAGAGGGGCCGGGTTGAGGGGCTCACAGCGCGGGCGACGGCCACGGCGACGGCGAGGCGACGGGACGTACGGCGAGGCGACGGGACGGCGAGGCAGAGGGGACGGCAACGGAATGCGACGGGGACAGCGACGGGGGCGGCGATGAGGGGCGGCGGCGACAGGGCAGAGGAGAAGAAGCAGAGGGAGAAAGAAGTGACGAATTTTTTTGAAGTGTTTTCCTATATATAACCCACCTATAGTACCGGTTCGAGCCACCAACCGGTACTAAAGGTCTGTTTTGGCCAGTCGAACCGGCGGGAAGCGCACCCCCTTTAGTACCGGGTGGTGGCTCCAACCGGTACTAAAGACCCCCCCTTCAGTACCGGTTGGAGCCACGACCCGGTACTAAAGGTGGTGCGCTGCCAGGCAAGGGGCGCAAAGTTTAGTCCCACCTCGCCGGGCGAAGGGCAGCCGCACTGGTTTATAAACCCAGCCGCGGCTGCTCCCTCGAACTACTCTGTATAGCAGGCTTCTGGGCCTAACTATGGCGCGCTGCCCTGTGAGCCTGCTGGGCCTTCTGGGCCTGAATTTGCACACCCGGGGTCTGGCAGGCCCACTGGGCAGCGCCCCGACATGTTTTTTATATAGTTTTTTCTTTTCTGCATTATTTATTCCCTTCTATTTATTTCTGAGTAATTTATTTATATAGTTTTTTCTTTTCTTCTTTATTTATTTTCTTCTATTTATTTCAGAGTAGTTTTTTATATAGTTTTTTTCTTTTCTACTTTATGTATTTTCTTGTATTTATTTCTGAGTAGTTTTTTCTTTTCTGCTTTATTTATTTTTTTCTATTTGTAGTGCTTTTCAAAGTTCATTTATAGAGCTTTTCAATTTCAGGACCATTTAGTTCAAAACAAATCAATAAATGCATCAAAAACAGGAAATTATGTCAGAAAGGGTTGAAAGTTGATGACGTGGCTTAGAATGGCGCCTGCTGAACGCAAAAAAAGTCCGCAGTTGTAATAAGTAATTAAAATTTTGAATTGCCAGTGTAACAGATGAGTTCTCGTCTAAAACCGTGATACTTCGAAAGAGATTGTCCAGTTTGTACACGAAGTGCATCCAATTTTTGCCATGACCCTCTCTACTTTTTTGCACATGCTATGTGGGTGAAATGATGATACCATGCCAAGTTTCAACATTTTCAGAGTTCATTTTGTAGTGATTTTCAATTTCACGGTCATTTAGCTCTCTAAACAAATCGGTAAATGACTGAAAAACAGCAAATGATGTCAGAAAGGGTTGAAAATTGACGACGTCGCTTTGAATGCTGCATACTGAACGCAAAAAAAGTCTCGAGTTCAAACAAGTTTAAAAAAATGAAGTAACCGTGTAACAGACGAGTTCTCGTCTGAAACCCTGATACTCCGAAAGAGATTGTCCAGTTTGTACACGAAGTGCGTCCAGTTTTTGCCGTAACCCTCTCTACTCTTTTGCACATGCTATGTGGGTGAAATGATGATACCATGCCAAGTTTCAACATTTTCAGAGTTCATTTTGTAGTGATTTTCAATTTCACGGTCATTTAGCTCTCTAAACAAATCGGTAAATGACTGAAAAAGAGCAAATGATGTCAGAAAGGGTTGAAAATTGATGACATCGCTTTGAATGCTGCATACTGAACGCAAAAAAGTCTGGAGTTCAAATAAGTTTAAAAAAAATGAAGTACCCGTGTAACAGACGAGTTCTCGTCCGAAACCCTGATACTCCGAAAGAGATTGTCCAGTTTGTACACGAAGTGCGTCCAGTTTTTGCCGTAACCCTCTCTACTCTTTTGCACATGCTATGTGGGTGAAATGATGATACCATGCCAAGTTTCAACATTTTCAGAGTTCATTTTGTAGTGATTTCCAATTTCACGGTCATTTAGCTCTCTAAACAAATCGGTAAATGACTGAAAAACAGCAAATGATGTCAGAACGGGTTGAAATTGATGTCGTCGCTTTGAATGCTGCATACTGAACGCAAAAAAGTCTGGAGTTCAAATAAGTTTAAAAAACATGAAGTGCCCGTGTAACAGATGAGTTCTCGTCCGAAACCCTGATACTCCGAAAGAGATTGTCCAGTTTGTACACGAAGTGCGTCCAGTTTTGCCGTGACCCTCTCTACTCTTTTGCACATGCTATGCGGGTGAAATGATGATACCATGCCAAGTTCCAACATTTTCAGAGTTCATTTTGTAGTGATTTTCAATTTCACGGTCATTTAGGTCTCTAAACAAATCGGTAAATGACTAAAAAACAACAAATGATGTCAGAACGTGTTGGGAATTGATGAGGTAACTTTGAATGCTGCATACTGATCGCAAAAATAGGCTGGAGTTCATATAAGTTTAAAAAACATTGAAGTGCCCGTGTAACAGATGAGTTCTCGTCCGAAACCCTGATACTCCGAAAGAGATTGTCCAGTTTGTACACGAAGTGTGTCCAGTTTTTGCCGTAACCCTCTCTACTCTTTTGCACATGCTATGTGGGTGAAATGATGATACCATGCCAAGTTTCAACATTTTCAGAGTTCATTTTGTAGTGATTTTCAATTTCACGGTCATTTAGCTCTCTAAACAAATCGGTAAATGACTGAAAAACAGCAAATGATGTCAGAAAGGGTTGAAAATTGACGACGTCGCTTTGAATGCTGCATACTGAACGCAAAAGAAGTCTGGAGTTCAAATAAGTTTAAAAAAATGAAGTAACCGTGTAACAGACGAGTTCTCGTCCGAAACCCTGATACTCCGAAAGAGATTGTCAGTTTGTACACGAAGTGCGTCCAGTTTTTGCCGTAACCCTCTCTACTCTTTTGCACATGCTATGTGGGTGAAATGATGATACCATGCCAAGTTCAACATTTTCAGAGTTCATTTTGTAGTGATTTTCAATTTCACGGTCATTTAGCTCTCTAAACAAATCGGTAAATGACTGAAAAACAGCAAATGATGTCAGAAAGGGTTGAAAATTGACGACGTCGCTTTGAATGCTGCATACTGAACGCAAAAGAAGTCTGGAGTTCAAATAATTTAAAAAAATGAAGTAACCGTGTAACAGACGAGTTCTCGTCCGAAACCCTGATACTCCGAAAGAGATTGTCCAGTTTGTACACGAAGTGCGTCCAGTTTTTGCCGTAACCCTCTCTACTCTTTTGCACATGCTATGTGGGTGAAATGATGATACCATGCCAAGTTTCAACATTTTCAGAGTTCATTTTGTAGTGATTTTCAATTTCACGGTCATTTAGCTCTCTAAACAAATCGGTAAATGACTGAAAAACAGCAAATGATGTCAGAAAGGGTTGAAAATTGACGACGTCGCTTTGAATGCTGCATACTGAACGCAAAAGAAGTCTGGAGTTCAAATAAGTTTAAAAAAATGAAGTAACCGTGTAACAGACGAGTTCTCGTCCGAAACCCTGATACTCCGAAAGAGATTGTTCAGTTTGTACACGAAGTGCGTCCAGTTTTCGCCATGACCCTCTCTACTCTTTTGCACATGCTATGCGGGCGAAATGATGATACCATGCCAAGTTTCAACATTTTCAGAGTTCATTTTGTAGTGATTTTCAATTTCATGCTGATTTATCTCTCTAAACAAATCGGTAAATGACTGAAAACGAGCAAATGATGTCAGAACGTGTTGGAAATTGATGATGTCGCTTTGAATGCTGCATACTGAACGCAAAAAAGTCAGGAGTTCAAATAAGTTAAAAAAAATGAAGTAACCGTGTAACAGACGAGTTCCCGTCTGAAACCCTGATACTCCGAAAGAGATTGTCCAGTTTGTACACGAAGTGCGTCTAGTTTTTGCCATAACCCTCTCTACTCTTTTGCACATGCTATGTGGGTGAAATGATGATACAATGCAAAGTTTCAACATTTTCAGAGTTCATTTTGTAGTGATTTTCAATTTCACGGTCACTTAGCTCTCTAAAAAAATCGGTAAATGACTGAAAAAGAGCAAATGATGTCAGAAAGGGTTGAAAATTGACGACGTCGCTTTGAATGCTGCATACTGAACACAAAAATGTTTGGAGTTCAAATAAGTTTAAAAAAATGAAGTAACCGTGTAACAGACGAGTTCTCGTCCGAAACCCTGATACTCCGAAAGAGATTGTCCAGTTTGTACACGAAGTGCGTCCAGTTTTTGCCGTAACCCTCTCTACTCTTTTGCACATGCTATGTGGGTGAAATGATGATACCATGCCAAGTTTCAACATTTTCAGAGTTCATTTTGTAGTGATTTTCAATTTCACGGTCATTTAGCTCTCTAAACAAATCGGTAAATGACTGAAAACAGCAAATGATGTCAGAAAGGGTTGGAAATTGATGATGTCGCTTTGAATGCTGCATACTGAACGCAAAAAAGTCAGGAGTTCAAATAAGTTTAAAAAAATGAAGTAACCGTGTAACAGACGAGTTCTCGTCCGAAACCCTGATACTCCGAAAGAGATTGTCCAGTTTGTACACGAAGTGCGTCCAGTTTTTGCCGTAACCCTCTCTACTCTTTTGCACATGCTATGTGGGTGAAATGATGATACCATGCCAAGTTTCAACATTTTCAGAGTTCATTTTGTAGTGATTTTCAATTTCACGGTCATTTAGCTCTCTAAACAAATCGGTAAATGACTGAAAAACAGCAAATGATGTCAGAAAGGGTTGAAAATTGACGACATCGCTTTGAATGCTGCATACTGAACGCAAAAAAGTCTGGAGTTCAAATAAGTTTAAAAAAATGAAGTAACCGTGTAACAGACGAGTTCTCGTCCGAAACCCTGATACTCCGAAAGAGATTGTCCAGTTTGTACACGAAGTGCGTCCAGTTTTGCCGTAACCCTCTCTACTCTTTTGCACATGCTATGTGGGTGAAATGATGATACCATGCCAAGTTTCAACATTTTCAGAGTTCATTTTGTAGTGATTTTCAATTTCACGGTCATTTAGCTCTCTAAACAAATCGGTAAATGACTGAAAAACAGCAAATGATGTCAGAAAGGGTTGAAAATTGACGACGTCGCTTTGAATGCTGCATACTGAACGCAAAAGAAGTCTGGAGTTCAAATAAGTTTAAAAAAATGAAGTACCCGTGTAACAGACGAGTTCTCGTCCGAAACCCTGATACTCCGAAAGAGATTGTCCAGTTTGTACACGAAGTGCGTCCAGTTTTTGACGTAACCCTCTCTACTCTTTTGCACATGCTATGTGGGTGAAATGATGATACCATGCCAAGTTTCAACATTTTCAGAGTTCATTTTGTAGTGATTTTCAATTTCACGGTCATTTAGCTCTCTAAACAAATCGGTAAATGACTGAAAAACAGCAAATGATGTCAGAAAGGGTTGAAAATTGACGACGTCGCTTTGAATGCTGCATACTGAACGCAAAAGAAGTCTGGAGTTCAAATAAGTTTAAAAAAATGAAGTAACCGTGTAACAGACGAGTTCTCGTCCGAAACCCTGATACTCCGAAAGAGATTGTCCAGTTTGTACACGAAGTGCGTCCAGTTTTTGCCGTAACCCTCTCTACTCTTTTGCACATGCTATGTGGGTGAAATGATGATACCATGCCAAGTTTCAACATTTTCAGAGTTCATTTTGTAGTGATTTTCAATTTCACGGTCATTTAGCTCTCTAAACAAATCGGTAAATGACTGAAAAACAGCAAATGATGTCAGAAAGGGTTGAAAATTGACGACGTCGCTTTGAATGCTGCATACTGAACGCAAAAGAAGTCTGGAGTTCAAATAATTTTAAAAAAATGAAGTAACCGTGTAACAGACGAGTTCTCGTCCGAAACCCTGATACTCCGAAAGAGATTGTCCAGTTTGTACACGAAGTGCGTCCAGTTTTTGCCGTAACCCTCTCTACTCTTTTGCACATGCTATGTGGGTGAAATGATGATACCATGCCAAGTTTCAACATTTTCAGAGTTCATTTTGTAGTGATTTTCAATTTCACGGTCATTTAGCTCTCTAAACAAATCGGTAAATGACTGAAAAACAGCAAATGATGTCAGAAAGGGTTGAAAATTGACGACATCGCTTTGAATGCTGCATACTGAACGCAAAAAAGTCTGGAGTTCAAATAAGTTTAAAAAAATGAAGTAACCGTGTAACAGACGAGTTCTCGTCCGAAACCCTGATACTCCGAAAGAGATTGTCCAGTTTGTACACGAAGTGCGTCCAGTTTTTGCCGTAACCCTCTCTACTCTTTTGCACATGCTATGTGGGTGAAATGATGATACCATGCCAAGTTTCAACATTTTCAGAGTTCATTTTGTAGTGATTTTCAATTTCACGGTCATTTAGCTCTCTAAACAAATCGGTAAATGACTGAAAAACAGCAAATGATGTCAGAAAGGGTTGAAAATTGACAACGTCGCTTTGAATGCTGCATACTGAATGCAAAAGAAGTCTGGAGTTCAAATTAGTTTAAAAAATGAAGTAACCGTGTAACAGACGAGTTCTCGTCCGAAACCCTGATACTCCGAAAGAGATTGTCCAGTTTGTACACGAAGTGCGTCCAGTTTTTGCCGTAACCCTCTCTACTCTTTTGCACATGCTATGTGGGTGAAATGATGATACCATGCCAAGTTTCAACATTTTCAGAGTTCATTTTGTAGTGATTTTCAATTTCACGGTCATTTAGCTCTCTAAACAAATCGGTAAATGACTGAAAAACAGCAAATGATGTGAGAAAGGGTTGAAAATTTACGACATCGCTTTGAATGCTGCATACTGAACGCAAAAAAGTCTGGAGTTCAAATAAGTTTAAAAAAATGAAGTAACCCGTGTAACAGACGAGTTCTCGTCCGAAACCCTGATACTCCGAAAGAGATTGTCCAGTTTGTACACGAAGTGCGTCCAGTTTTTGCCGTAACCCTCTCTACTCTTTTGCACATGCTATGTGGGTGAAATGATGATACCATGCCAAGTTTCAACATTTTCAGAGTTCATTTTGTAGTGATTTTCAATTTCACGGTCATTTAGCTCTCTAAACAAATCGGTAAATGACTGAAAAACAGCAAATGATGTCAGAAAGGGTTGAAAATTGACGACGTCGCTTTGAATGCTGCATACTGAACGCAAAAGAAGTCTGGAGTTCAAATAAGTTTAAAAAAATGAAGTAACCGTGTAACAGACGAGTTCTCGTCCGAAACCCTGATACTCCGAAAGAGATTGTCCAGTTTGTACACGAAGTGCGTCCAGTTTTTGCCGTAACCCTCTCTACTCTTTTGCACATGCTATGTGGGTGAAATGATGATACCATGCCAAGTTTCAACATTTTCAGAGTTCATTTTGTAGTGATTTTCAATTTCACGGTCATTTAGCTCTCTAAACAAATCGGTAAATGACTGAAAAACAGCAAATGATGTCAGAAAGGGTTGAAAATTGACGACGTCGCTTTGAATGCTGCATACTGAACGCAAAAATGTCTGGAGTTCAAATAAGTTTAAAAAAATGAAGTAACCGTGTAACAGACGAGTTCTCGTCCGAAACCGTGATACTCCGAAAGAGATTGTCCAGTTTGTACACGAAGTGCGTCCAGTTTTTGCCGTAACCCTCTCTACTCTTTTGCACATGCTATGTGGGTGAAATGATGATACCATGCCAAGTTTCAACATTTTCAGAGTTCATTTTGTAGTGATTTTCAATTTCACGGTCATTTAGCTCTCTAAACAAATCGGTAAATGACTGAAAAACAGCAAATGATGTCAGAAAGGGTTGAAAATTGACGACGTCGCTTTGAATGCTGCATACTGAACGCAAAAGAAGTCTGGAGTTCAAATAAGTTAAAAAAATGAAGTAACCGTGTAACAGACGAGTTCTCGTCCGAAACCTGATACTCCGAAAGAGATTGTCCAGTTTGTACACGAAGTGCGTCCAGTTTTTGCCGTAACCCTCTCTACTCTTTTGCACATGCTATGTGGGTGAAATGATGATACCATGCCAAGTTTCAACATTTTCAGAGTTCATTTTGTAGTGATTTTCAATTTCACGGTCATTTAGCTCTCTAAACAAATCGGTAAATGACTGAAAAACAGCAAATGATGTCAGAAAGGGTTGAAAATTGACGACGTCGCTTTGAATGCTGCATACTGAACGCAAAAGAAGTCTGGAGTTCAAATAAGTTTAAAAAAATGAAGTAACCGTGTAACAGACGAGTTCTCGTCCGAAACCCTGATACTCCGAAAGAGATTGTCCAGTTTGTACACGAAGTGCGTCCAGTTTTTGCCGTAACCCTCTCTACTCTTTTGCACATGCTATGTGGGTGAAATGATGATACCATGCCAAGTTTCAACATTTTCAGAGTTCATTTTGTAGTGATTTTCAATTTCACGGTCATTTAGCTCTCTAAACAAATCGGTAAATGACTGAAAAACAGCAAATGATGTCAGAAAGGGTTGAAAATTGACGACGTCGCTTTGAATGCTGCATACTGAACGCAAAAGAAGTCTGGAGTTCAAATTAGTTTAAAAAATGAAGTAACCGTGTAACAGACGAGTTCTCGTCCGAAACCCTGATACTCCGAAAGAGATTGTCCAGTTTGTACACGAAGTGCGTCCAGTTTTTGCCGTAACCCTCTCTACTCTTTTGCACATGCTATGTGGGTGAAATGATGATACCATGCCAAGTTTCAACATTTTCAGAGTTCATTTTGTAGTGATTTTCAATTTCACGGTCATTTAGCTCTCTAAACAAATCGGTAAATGACTGAAAAACAGCAAATGATGTCAGAAAGGGTTGAAAATTGACGACGTCGCTTTGAATGCTGCATACTGAACGCAAAAGAAGTCTGGAGTTCAAATAAGTTTAAAAAAATGAAGTAACCGTGTAACAGACGAGTTCTCGTCCGAAACCCTGATACTCCGAAAGAGATTGTCCAGTTTGTACACGAAGTGCGTCCAGTTTTTGCCGTAACCCTCTCTACTCTTTTGCACATGCTATGTGGGTGAAATGATGATACCATGCCAAGTTTCAACATTTTCAGAGTTCATTTTGTAGTGATTTTCAATTTCACGGTCATTTAGCTCTCTAAACAAATCGGTAAATGACTGAAAAACAGCAAATGATGTCAGAAAGGGTTGAAAATTGACGACGTCGCTTTGAATGCTGCATACTGAACGCAAAAGAAGTCTGGAGTTCAAATAAGTTTAAAAAAATGAAGTAACCGTGTAACAGACGAGTTCTCGTCCGAAACCCTGATACTCCGAAAGAGATTGTCCAGTTTGTACACGAAGTGCGTCCAGTTTTGCCGTAACCCTCTCTACTCTTTTGCACATGCTATGTGGGTGAAATGATGATACCATGCCAAGTTTCAACATTTTCAGAGTTCATTTTGTAGTGATTTTCAATTTCACGGTCATTTAGCTCTCTAAACAAATCGGTAATGACTGAAAAATAGCAAATGATGTCAGAAAGGGTTGGAAAATTGACGACGTCGCTTTGAATGCTGCATACTGAACGCAAAAGAAGTCTGGAGTTCAAATAAGTTTAAAAAAATGAAGTAACCGTGTAACAGACGAGTTCTCGTCCGAAACCCTGATACTCCGAAAGAGATTGTCAAGTTTGTACACGAAGTGCGTCCAGTTTTTGCCGTAACCCTCTCTACTCTTTTGCACATGCTATGTGGGTGAAATGATGATACCATGCAAAGTTTCAACATTTTCAGAGTTCATTTTGTAGTGATTTTCAATTTCACGGTCATTTAGCTCTCTAAACAAATCGGTAAATGACTGAAAAACAGCAAATGATGTCAGAAAGGGTTGAAAATTGATGACGTCGCTTTGAATGCTGCATACTGAAACAAAAAAGTCTGGAGTTCAAATAAGTTTAAAAAATGAAGTAACCGTGTAACAGACGAGTTCTCGTCCGAAACCCTGATACTCTGAAAGAGATTGTCCAGTTTGTACACGAAGTGCGTCCAGTTTTCGCCGTGACCCTCTCTACTGTTTTGCACATGCTATGCGGGTGAAATGATGATACCATGCCAAGTTCCAACATTTTCAGAGTTCATTTTGTACTGATTTTCAATTTCACGGTCATTTAGCTCTCTAAACAAATCGGTAAATGACTAAAAACAACAAATGATGTCAGAACGTGTTGGAAATTGATGAGGTAACTTTGAATGCTGCATACCGAACGCAAAAATAGGCTGGAGTTCATATAAGTTTAAAAAACATTGAAGTTCCCGTGTAACAGATGAGTTCTCGTCCGAAACCCTGATACTCCGAAAGAGATTGTTCAGTTTGTACACGAAGTGCGTCCAGTTTTCGCCATGACCCTCTCTACTCTTTTGCACATGCTATGCGGGCGAAATGATGATACCATGCCAAGTTTCAACATTTTCAGAGTTAAATTTGTAGTGATTTTCAATTTCATGCTCATTTAGCTCTCTAAACAAATCGGTAAATGACTGAAAACGAGCAAATGATGTCAGAACGTGTTGGAAATTGATGATGTCCCTTTGAATGCTGCATACTGAACGCAAAAAAGTCAGGAGTTCAAATAAGTTCAAAAAATGAAGTAACCGTGTAACAGATGAGTTCTCGTCCGAAACCCTGATACTCCGAAAGAGATTGTCCAGTTTGTACAGGAAGTGCGTCCAGTTTTCGCCATGACCCTCTCTACTCTTTTGCACATGCTATGCGAGCGAAATGATGATACCATGCCAAGTTTCAACATTTTCAGAGTTCATTTTGTAGTGATTTTCAATTTCGTGCTCATTTAGCTCTCTAAAAAAATCGGTAAATGACTGAAAACGAGCAAATGATGTCAGAACATGTTGGAAATTGATGATGTCCCTTTGAATGCTGCATACTGAACGCAAAAAAGTCAGGAGTTCAAATAAGTTCAAAAAAATGAAGTAACCGTGTAACAGACGAGTTCTCGTCCGAAACCCTGATACTCCGAAAGAGATTGTCCAGTTTGTACACGAAGTGCGTCTAGTTTTTGCCATAACCCTCTCTACTCTTTTGCACATGCTATGTGGGTGAAATGATGATACAATGCAAAGTTTCAACATTTTCAGAGTTCATTTTGTAGTGATTTTCAATTTCACGGTCACTTAGCTCTCTAAACAAATCGGTAAATGACTGAAAAAGAGCAAATGATGTCAGAAAGGGTTGAAAATTGACGACGTCGCTTTGAATGCTTCATACTGAAAACAAAAATAGTCTGGAGTTCAAATAAGTTAAAAAAATGAAGTAACCGTGTAACAGACGAGTTCTCGTCCGAAACCCTGATACTCTGAAAGAGATTGTCCAGTTTGTACACGAAGTGCATCCAGTTATCGCCGTGACCCTCTCTACTGTTTTGCACATGCTATGCGGGTGAAATGATGATACCATGCCAAGTTCCAACATTTTCAGAGTTCATTTTGTACTGATTTTCAATTTCACGGTCATTTAGCTCTCTAAACAAATCGGTAAATGACTAAAAACAACAAATGATGTCAGAACGTGTTGGAAATTGATGAGGTAACTTTGAATGCTGCATACCGAACGCAAAAATAAGCTGGAGTTCATATAAGTTTAAAAAACATTGAAGTGCCCGTGTAACAGATGAGTTCTCGTCCGAAACCCTGATACTCCGAAAGAGATTGTTCAGTTTGTACACGAAGTGCGTCCAGTTTTCGCCATGACCCTCTCTACTCTTTTGCACATGCTATGCGGGCGAAATGATGATACCATGCCAAGTTTCAACATTTTCAGAGTTAAATTTGTAGTGATTTTCAATTTCATGCTCATTTAGCTCTGTAAACAAATCGGTAAATGACTGAAAACGAGCAAATGATGTCAGAACGTGTTGGAAATTGATGATGTCCCTTTGAATGCTGCATACTGAACGCAAAAAAGTCAGGAGTTCAAATAAGTTCAAAAAAATGAAGTAACCGTGTAACAGATGAGTTCTCGTCCGAAACCCTGATACTCCGAAAGAGATTGTCCAGTTTGTACACGAAGTGCGTCTAGTTTTTGCCATAACCCTCTCTACTCTTTTGCACATGCTATGTGGGTGAAATGATGATACAATGCAAAGTTTCAACATTTTCAGAGTTCATTTTGTAGTGATTTTCAATTTCACGGTCACTTAGCTCTCTAAACAAATCGGTAAATGACTGAAAAAGAGCAAATGATGTCAGAAAGGGTTGAAAATTGACGACGTCGCTTTGAATGCTTCATACTGAACACAAAAATTGTCTGGAGTTCAAATAAGTTAAAAAAATGAAGTAACCGTGTAACAGACGAGTTCTCGTCCGAAACCCTGATACTCCGAAAGAGATTGTCAAGTTTGTACACGAAGTGCGTCCAGTTTTTGCCATAACCCTCTCTACTCTTTTGCACATGCTATGTGGGTGAAATGATGATACCATGCCAAGTTTCAACATTTTCAGAGTTCATTTTGTAGTGATTTTCAATTTCATGCTCATTTAGCTCTCTAAACAAATCGGTAAATGACTGAAAACGAGCAAATGATGCCAGAACGTGTTGGAAATTGATGATGTCGCTTTGCATGCTGCATACTGAACGCAAAAAAGTCAGGAGTTCAAATAAGTTAAAAAAATGAAGTAACCATGTAACAGACGAGTTCTCGTCCGAAACCCTGATACTCCGAAAGAGATTGTCCAGTTTGTACACGAAGTGCGTCTAGTTTTTGCCATAACCCTCTCTACTCTTTTGCACATGCTATGTGGGTGAAATGATGATACAATGCAAAGTTTCAACATTTTCAGAGTTCATTTTGTAGTGATTTTCAATTTCACGGTCACTTAGCTCTCTAAACAAATCGGTAAATGACTGAAAAAGAGCAAATGATGTCAGAAAGGGTTGAAAATTGACGACCTCGCTTTGAATGCTTCATACTGCACACAAAAATAGTATGGAGTTCAAATAAGTTAAAAAAAATGAAGTAACCGTGTAACAGACGAGTTCTCGTCCGAAACCCTGATACTCCGAAAGAGATTGTCCAGTTTTTGCCGTAACCCTCTCTACTCTTTTGCACACGCAATGTGGGTGAAATGATGATACCATGCCAAGTTTCAACATTTCCAGAGTTCATTTTGTAGTGATTTTCAATTTCATGGTCATTTAGCTCTCTAATCAGATCGGTAAATGACTGAAAAAGAGCAAATGATGTCAGAACGTGTTGGAAATTGATGACATCGCTTTAAATGTTGCATACTGAACGCAAAACTAGGCTGGAGTTCAAATAAGTTTAAAAAACATTGAAGTGCCCGTGTAACAGATGAGTTCTCATCCGAAACCCTGATACTCCGAAAGAGATTGTCCAGTTGTACACGAAGTGCGTCCAGTTTTCGCCGTCACCCTCTCTACACTTTTGCACATGCTATGCGGGTGGAATGATGATACCATGCCAAGTTCCAACATTTTCAGAGTTCGTTCTGTAGTGACTTTCAATTTCACGGTCATTTAGCTCTCTAAACAAATCGGTAAATGACTGAAAAATAGCAAATGATGTCAGAACGTGGTGGAAATTGATGACGTCGCTTTGAATGCTGCATACTGGACGCAAAAATAGGCTGGAGTTCAAATAAGTTTAAAAAACATTGAAGTTCCCGTGTAACAGATGAGTTCTCGTCCGAAACCCTGATACTCCGAAAGAGATTGTCCAGTTTGTACACGAAGTGCATCCAGTTTTCGCCGTGACCCTCTCTACTCTTTTGCACATGCTATGCGGGCGAAATGATGATACCATGCCAAGTTCCAACATTTTTAGAGTTCATTTTGTAGTGATTTCCAATTTCACGGTCATTTAGCTCTCTAAACAAATCGGTAAATGACTGAAAACAGCAAACGATGTCAGAACATGTTGGAAATTGATGACGTCGCTTTGAATGCTGCATACTGAACGCAAAAAAGTCAGAAGTTCAAATAAGTTAAAAAAATGAAGTAACCGTGTAACAGACGAGTTCTCGTCCGAAACCCTGATACTCCGAAAGAGATTGTCCAGTTTGTACACGAAGTGCATCCAGTTTTTGCCGTAACCCTCTCTACTCTTTTGCACATGCTATGTGGGTGAAATGATGATACCATGCCAAGTTCCAACATTTTCAGAGTTCATTTTGTAGTGATTTTCAATTTCACGGTCATTTAGCTCTCTAAACTAATCGGTAAATGACTGAAAAACAGCAAATGATGTCAGAACATGTTGGAAATTGATGACGTCGCTTTGAATGCTGCATACTGAACGCAAAAATAGGCTGGAGTTCAAATAAGTTTAAAAAACATTGACGTGCCCGTGAAACAGATGAGTTCTCGTCCGAAACCCTGATACTCCGAAAGAGATTGTCCAGTTTGAACACGGAGTGCGTCCAGTTATCGCCGTGACCCTCTCTACTCTTTTGCACATGCTATGCGGGCGAAATGATGATACCATGCCAAGTTCCAACATTTTTAGAGTTCATTTTGTAGTGATTTCCAATTTCACGGTCATTTAGCTCTCTAAACAAATCGGTAAATGACTGAAAACAGCAAACGATGTCAGAACATGTTGGAAATTGATGACGTCGCTTTGAATGTTGCATACTGAACGCAAAAAGGTCAGGAGTTCAAATAAGTTAAAAAAATGAAGTAACCGTGTAACAGACGAGTTCTCGTCCGAAACCCTGATACTCCGAAAGAGATTGTCCAGTTTGTACACGAAGTGCGTCCAGTTTTTTCCATAACCCTCTCTACTCTTTTGCACATGCTATGTGGGTGAAATGATGATACCATGCAAAGTTTAAACATTTTCAAAGTTCATTTTGTAGTGATTTTCAATTTCATGCTCATTTAGCTCTCTAAACAAATCTGTAAATGACTGAAAACGAGCAAATGATATCAGAGCGTGTTGGAAATTGATGACGTCAGTTTGAATGCTACATACTGAACGCAAAAATAGGCTGGAGTTCAAATAAGTTTAAAAAACATTGAAGTGCCCGTGTAATAGATGAGTTCTCATCCGAAACCCTGACACTCCGAAAGAGATTGTCCAGTTTGTACACGAAGTGCGTCCAGTTTTCGCCGTGACCCTCTCTACTCTTTTGCACATGCTATGCGGGTGAAATAACGATACCATGCCAATTTCCAACATTTTCATAGTTCATTTTGTAGTGACTTTCAATTTCACGGTCATTTAGCTCTGTAAACAAATCCGTAAATGACTGAAAAACAGCAAATGATGTCAGAACGTATTGGAAATTGATGATGTCGCTTTGAATGCTGCATACTGAACGCAAAAATAGGCTGGAGTTCAAATAAGTTTAAAAAACAATGACGTGCCCGTGAAACAGATTAGTTCTCGTCCGAAACCCTGATACTCCGAAAGAGATTGTCCAGTTTGAACACGGAGTGCGTCCAGTTATCGTCGCGACCCTCTCTACTCTTTTGCACATGCTATGCGGGTGAAATGATGATACCATGCCAAGTTCCAACATTTTCAGAGTTCATTTTGTAGTGATTTTCAATTTCATGGTCATTTAGCTCTCTAAACAAATCGGTAAATGACTGAAAAACAGCAAATGATGTCAGAACGTGTTGGAAATTGATGACGTAACTTTGAATGCTGCACACTGAACGCAAAAATAGGCTGGAGTTCAAATAAGTTTAAAAAACATTGAAGTGCCCGTGTAACAGATGAGTTCTCTTCCGAAACCCTGATACTCCGAAAGAGATTGTCCAGTTTGTACACGAAGCGCGTCCAGTTTTCGCCGTGACCCTCTCTACTCTTTTGCACATGCTACGCGGGTGAAATGATGATACCATGCCAACTTCCAACATTTACAGTGTTCATTTTGTAGTAATTTTCATTTTCACGGTCATTTAGCTCTCTAAACAAATCGGTAAATGACTGAAAAACAGCAAATGATGTCAGAACGTGTTGAAAATTGATGACGTCGCTTTGAATGCTGCATACTGAACGCAAAAAAAGTCTGAAGTTCAAATAAGTTTAAAAAAATGAAGTAGCCGTGTAACAGAAGAGTTCTCGTCTGAAGCCCTGATACTGCGAAAGAAATTGTCTACTCTGTACATGAAGTGCGTCCAATTTTTGCCATAACCCTCTCTACTCTTTTGCACATGCTATGTGGGTGAAATGATGATACAATGCAAAGTTTCAACATTTTCATAGTTCATTTTTTAGTGATTTTCAATTTCACGGTCACTTAGCTCTCTAAACAAATCGGTAAATGACTGAAAAAGAGCAAATGATGTCAGAAAGGGTTGAAAATTGACGACGTCGCTTTGAATGCTTCATACTGAACACAAAAATAGTCTGGAGTTCAAATAAGTTAAAAAGATGAAGTAACCGTGTAACAGACGAGTTCTCGTCCGAAACCCTGATACTCCGAAAGAGATTGTCCAGTTTTTGCCGTAACCCTCTCTACTCTTTTGCACATGCTATGTGGGTGAAATGATAATACCATGCCAAGTTTCAACATTTACAGAGTTCATTTTGTAGTCATTTTCAATTTCATGCTCATTTAGCTCTCTAAACAAATCGGTAAATTACTGAAAACGAGCAAATGATGTCAGAACGTGTTGGAAATTGATGATGTCGCTTTGAATGCTGCATACTGAACGCAAAAATAGGCTGGAGTTCAAATAAGTTTAAAAAACATTGAAGTGCCCGTGTAATAGATGAGTTCTCTTCCGAAACCCTGATACTCCGAAAGAGATTGTCCAGTTTGTACACGAAGTGCGTTCAGTTTTCGCCGTGACCCTCTCTACTCTTTTGCACATGCTATGCGGGCGAAATGATGATACCATGCCAAGTTCCAACATTTTTAGAGTTCATTTTGTAGTGATTTCCAATTTCACGGTCATTTAGCTCTCTAAACAAATCGGTAAATGACTGAAAACAGCAAACGATGTCAGAACATGTTGGAAATTGATGACGTCGCTTTGAATGTTGCATACTGAATGCAAAAAGGTCAGGAGTTCAAATAAGTTAAAAAAATGAAGTAACCGTGTAACAGACGAGTTCTCGTCCGAAACCCTGATACTCCGAAAGAGATTGTCCAGTTTGTACACGAAGTGCGTCCAGTTTTTTCCATAACCCTCTCTACTCTTTTGCACATGCTATGTGGGTGAAATGATGATACCATGCAAAGTTTCAACATTTTCAAAGTTCATTTTGTAGTGATTTTCAATTTCATGCTCATTTAGCTCTCTAAACAAATCTGTAAATGACTGAAAACGAGCAAATGATATCAGAGCGTGTTGGAAATTGATGACGTCAGTTTGAATGCTACATACTGAACGCAAAAATAGGCTGGAGTTCAAATAAGTTTAAAAAACATTGAAGTGCCCGTGTAATAGACGAGTTCTCATCCGAAACCCTGACACTCCGAAAGAGATTGTCCAGTTTGTACACGAAGTGCGTCCAGTTTTCGCCGTGACCCTCTCTACTCTTTTGCACATGCTATGCGGGTGAAATAACGATACCAAGCCAATTTCCAACATTTTCATAGTTCATTTTGTAGTGACTTTCAATTTCACGGTCATTTAGCTCTCTAAACAAATCCGTAAATGACTGAAAAACAGCAAATGATGTCAGAACGTATTGGAAATTGATGACGTCGCTTTGAATGCTGCATACTGAACGCAAAAATAGGCTGGAGTTCAAATAAGTTTAAAAAACAATGACGTGCCCGTGAAACAGATTAGTTCTCGTCCGAAACCCTGATACTCCGAAAGAGATTGTCCAGTTTGAACAAGGAGTGTGTCCAGTTATCGTCGCGACCCTCTCTACTCTTTTGCACATGCTATCCGGGTGAAATGATGATACCATGCCAAGTTCCAACATTTTCAGAGTTCATTTTGTAGTGATTTTCAATTTCATGGTCATTTAGCTCTCTAAACAAATCGGTAAATGACTGAAAAACAGCAAATGATGTCAGAACGTGTTGGAAATTGATGACGTAACTTTGAATGCTGCGCACTGAACGCAAAAATAGGCTGGAGTTCAAATAAGTTTAAAAAACATTGAAGTGCCCGTGTAATAGATGAGTTCTCTTCCGAAACCCTGACACTCCGAAAGAGATTGTCCAGTTTGTACACGAAGTGCGTCAAGTTTTCGCCGTGACCCTCTCTACTCTTTTGCACATGCTATGCGGGTGAAATAACGATACCAAGCCAATTTCCAACATTTTCATAGTTCATTTTGTAGTGACTTTCAATTTCACGGTCTTTTAGCTCTCTAAACAAATCCGTAAATGACTGAAAAACAGCAAATGATGTCAGAACGTATTGGAAATTGATGACGTCGCTTTGAATGCTGCATACTGAACGCAAAAATAGGCTGGAGTTCAAATAAGTTTAAAAAACAATGACGTGCCCGTGAAACAGATTAGTTCTCGTCCGAAACCCTGATACTCCGAAAGAGATTGTCCAGTTTGAACAAGGAGTGTGTCCAGTTATCGTCGCGACCCTCTCTACTCTTTTGCACATGCTATCCGGGTGAAATGATGATACCATGCCAAGTTCCAACATTTTCAGAGTTCATTTTGTAGTGATTTTCAATTTCATGGTCATTTAGCTCTCTAAACAAATCGGTAAATGACTGAAAAACAGCAAATGATGTCAGAACGTGTTGGAAATTGATGACGTAACTTTGAATGCTGCGCACTGAACGCAAAAATAGGCTGGAGTTCAAATAAGTTTAAAAAACATTGAAGTGCCCGTGTAATAGATGAGTTCTCTTCCGAAACCCTGACACTCCGAAAGAGATTGTCCAGTTTGTACACGAAGTGCGTCAAGTTTTCGCCGTGACCCTCTCTACTCTTTTGCACATGCTATGCGGGTGAAATAACGATACCATGCCAATTTCCAACATTTTCATAGTTCATTTTGTAGTGACTTTCAATTTCACGGTCATTTAGCTCTCTAAACAAATCCGTAAATGACTGAAAAACAGCAAATGATGTCAGAACGTATTGGAAATTGATGACGTCGCTTTGAATGCTGCATACTGAACGCAAAAATAGGCTGGAGTTCAAATAAGTTTAAAAAACAATGACGTGCCCGTGAAACAGATTAGTTCTCGTCCGAAACCCTGATACTCCGAAAGAGATTGTCCAGTTTGAACACGGAGTGCGTCCAGTTATCGTCGCGACCCTCTCTACTCTTTTGCACATGCTATGCGGGTGAAATGATGATACCATGCCAAGTTCCAACATTTTCAGAGTTCATTTTGTAGTGATTTTCAATTTCATGGTCATTTAGCTCTCTAAACAAATCGGTAAATGACTGAAAAACAGCAAATGATGTCAGAACGTGTTGGAAATTGATGACGTAACTTTGAATGCTGCACACTGAACGCAAAAATAGGCTGGAGTTCAAATAAGTTTAAAAAACATTGAAGTGCCCGTGTAACAGATGAGTTCTCTTCCGAAACCCTGATACTCCGAAAGAGATTGTCCAGTTTGTACACGAAGCGCGTCCAGTTTTCGCCGTGACCCTCTCTACTCTTTTGCACATCCTATGCGGGTGAAATGATGATACCATGCCAACTTCCAACATTTACAGTGTTCGTTTTGTAGTAATTTTCATTTTCACGGTCATTTAGCTCTCTAAACAAATCGGTAAATGACTGAAAAACAGCAAATGATGTCAGAACGTGTTGCAAATTGATGACGTCGCTTTGAATGCTGCATACTGAACGCAAAAAAAGTCTGGAGTTCAAATAAGTTTAAAAAAATGAAGTAGCCGTGTAACAGAAGAGTTCTCGTCTGAAACCCTGATACTGCGAAAGAGATTGTCCAGTCTGTACATGAAGTGCGTCCAATTTTTGCCGTAACCCTCTCTACTCTTTTGCACATGCTATGTGGGTGAAATGATGATACAATGCAAAGTTTCAACATTTTCATAGTTCATTTTTTAGTGATTTTCAATTTCACGGTCACTTAGCTCTCTAAACAAATCGGGAAATGACTGAAAAAGAGCAAATGATGTCAGAAAGGGTTGAAAATTGACGACGTCGCTTTGAATGCTTCATACTGAACACAAAAATAGTCTGGAGTTCAAATAAGTTAAAAAGATGAAGTAACCGTGTAACAGACGAGTTCTCGTCTGAAACCCTGATACTCCGAAAGAGATTGTCCAGTTTTTGCCGTAACCCTCTCTACTCTTTTGCACATGCTATGTGGGTGAAATGATGATACCATGCCAAGTTTCAACATTTTCAGAGTTCATTTTGTAGTCATTTTCAATTTCACGGTCATTTAGCTCTCTAAACAAATCGGTAAATGAATGAAAAACAACAAAATGATGTCAGAACGTTTTGAAAATTGATGACTTCGCTTTGAATGGTGCATACGGAATGCAAAACATGTCTGGAGTTCAAATAAGTTTAAAAAAATGAAGCGCCCGAGTAACAGATGCTAAGTCAGCAGAGAGTGAGGGGCGGACGGCGTGGGAGGACCGGCAAGGGGGGGATTGAGGGGGAGACCGAGTGAGTGGAGAGAGTGAGGGAGTAAACATTTAAAATATACATAAAAAATACATTGATTATCAATGGTCTTTTTGTGTACAATCTGAATTGTCATTATGAGTCCTCAACGGTTTAGAAACCTGTGAAGACTCATATTGCGACCACAAATTGTACACATAGAGTTCAACGAAGACCAAGTGCTTGTCATAGTTTGAGAAGTAACATATTTAAGGATGTAAAAATCTTGCTAGGGGAGCGAGGTGGGACTAAAAACAGCCTGCCACAACCTCTTTACTACCGGTTCTTGCCACGAACCGGTACTAAAGGGGCTGGCCGGGCCCCAGCCTCTTTAGTACTGTTTCGTGGCATGAACCGGTACTAAAGGTTCTCCCTGAACCGGTACTAAAGGTCTCCTCCCGCCTAGCCGTTTGAACCGGCACTAATGGACACATTAGTGCCGGCTCAAATGCAAACCGGGACTAATGTGTCTCACATTTGACCCTTTTTCTACTAGTGATGGCAGATGCGGAATGAACTCCTACCACAAGATCACATATGAGCAATTCAAGAGGAATTGGCAGGATTCTTTCTTGACCACGTCATCAATAAAGCTAGAGAATACCATGTGGAACTTGAGTTCAGGATTTAGGGGATTGTAATAGATCTTATATTGTATATATGTAGCCAGTAGCGTCGGATAGATATACGAAAACTTGTTGTTCGACCAATCTCTAGGAGAAGGAGAGGTCGATCATTTCTCTCTGTATACGTTCATGACAATCTTCTGTACTTAATGGTTTCCTTCATTTGCTTACTAGCTAGCGTGTTGAGTCCTCTCTATACGTATAGTACGTAGCGTCGACCAAGCATGGAGATAAGAGAGGACAATTCTCTCTATTAGCTAGCTACACAATATATGAAACCCCTAAATGAACCCTATAAAACCCACAAAAACCCCAACCCCCGCCCCTTTCAAAACAAAAAAACAAAAATCCCAGCCCCTGAACTGCTGACGCGTGGATGCCTTTTGGTCCCGGTTGGTTCTACCAACCGGGCCAAAAGGCCCCCCTGCCCGGGCAAGCCGCAGTGGCCACGTGGAGGCCCATCTGTCCCTGTTCGTAGCCGAACCAGGTCTAAAGGTATTGGGCTTTAGTACTGACCCTTTAGTCCTGGTTCACGAACCGGGACAAATGGGCATTATGAACCGGGACAAATGGGCCTTTTTCTACTAGTGATAGATCGCGAAGGCAAATATAATAAATAAGAGACCTGGGGGTCGTAGATTTCACTAGTGGCTTCTCTCGAGAAAAATAGCATCGTTGGGTAAACAAATTACTGTTTACCAATTGATAGACCTTCAAATAATCATGATGATATCCAGGCAATGATCATTATATAGGCATCATGTCCAAGATTAGTAGACCGACTCCTGCATGCATCTACTACTATTACTCCACACATCGACCGCTATCAGCATGCGTCTAGTGTACTAAGTTCACGGAGAAACGGAGTAATGCAATAAGAACGATGACATGATGTAGACAAGATCTATTTATGTAGAAATAGACCCCATCTTGTTATCCTTAATAGCAACGATACATACATGCCATTTCCCATTCTATCACTGGGATCAAGCACTGTAAGGTGGAATCCATCACAAAGCACCTCTTCCCATGGCAAGAAAAATCGATCTAGTTCGCCTAACAAAACCAAATATTCAAAGAAGAAATACGAGGCTATAAGTAATCATGCATATAAACGGTCAAAAGACTCAAATAACTTTCATGGATAAAAACATAGATCTGATCATAAACTCAAAGTTCATCGGATCCCAACAAACACACATCAAAAAGAGTTACATCAAATAGATGTCCAAGAGACCATTGTATTGAGAATCAAGAGAGAGAGAGAGGAAGCCACCTAGCTACTAGCTACGGACCCAAAGGTCTACAAAAGACTACTCATGCATCATCGGAGAGGCACCAATGACGATAATGAACCCCTACGTGATGGTGTTTAGATTGGATCTGGTGTTTCTGGAACTTGCGGCGGCTGGAATTTATTTTCGTCGACTCCCCCAGGGTTTCTGGAATATTGCGGTATTTATATAGCAAAGAGGCGGTGCGGGAGGCCACCGAGGTCGGCACAACCCACCTGGGCGCGCCTGGGGGCCCAGGTGCGCCCTGGTGGGTTGTGCGCTCCTCGGAGCACCCCCCAGGTGCTTCTCCAACCCATTGGGTCTCTTTTGGTCCCTAAAAGTTCCACAAAAAGTTTCAGTGCATTTGGACTCTGTTTGATATTTTCTGCGATGTAAAAAAATAGAAAAAAACAGCAACTGGCACTGGGCACTATGTAAATAGGTTAGTCCCAAAAAATGATATAAAATGATTATAAAATGATTGTAAAACATCCAAGAATGATAATATAACAGCATGGAATAATCAAAAATTATAGATACGTTGGAGACGTATCAGCATCCCCAAGCTTAATTCCTGCTCGTCCTAGAGTAGGTAAATGACAAAAACAGAATTTTTGATGTGGAATTCTGCCTAACACGTTCATCACATATTCTTTCTCTTATGGCATGGACAATTGGACTTTTATATGGTTCAAAGAAATAGTCTAGTTTTGACATGAAGACTTTAATACTCAAGCATATCAACAAGCAACCATGTCTTTCAAAATATCAACGCTAAAGCAAGTTATCCCTAGCCCATTATGTTCAATCATTGATCCATTCATGAAACACACTCGCATATTAGCTACACCAAATCCTCAAGTATGATCATAGTGCCCCTTAGTTGGTGCTTTATAAGAGAAGATGGGTACTCAAATAAAAATAAAAATTGCATAAAGTAAATGGAAGGCCCTTCACAGAAGAAAGTAGGGATTTGTAGATGTGCCAGAGGTCAAAGCGAAAAAGATAGAGATAAAACATTTTGGGTGGCATGCTTTTCCTATCAACGAAAACGATCGAGTAGTTCCCAATACTTTCCATACTAGATATATCCTAGGCAGTTCCCAAATAGAAAATAAAACTTATTTCTTTGTCCACCATACTTTCACTTTCCATGGCTAACCCTATCCACGGGTGCCTTCCATACAAACACTTTCCAAGGAATTTATTATTTTACAACATAAAGTAAATTCACTTTTTGTTTCAGGACTGGGCATCCCTAATACCTTTGTCGTACTCTCGTGCAATGACAAGTGAATAAACAGTCATCTTGAGAATAACACATCTAGCATGGACATATATCAGCCACCCCCTACTGTTTCATGAGTGGTACGAGCACACAAAAGATAAGTTTGTTTTGAAATTTAGAGATGGCACATACAAATTTTCTTAGAACGGCAAAAGGATACCGCATATAGGTAGGTATAGTGGACTCATGTGGCAAAACTGGTTTAAAGGATTTTGGATGCACAAGTAGTGATCATACTTAGTGCAAAATGAAGGCTAGCAAAAGATTGAGAAGCAACAAACCAAGAAACGAAAAATCTCATATGCGAGAATTAAGCATAAGTAACACCGAATAATGCACCACAAGTCAGATGTAATTTCATTGCATAGCTATTGACTTTCGTGCTTGCATAGGGAATCACAAACCATAACACCAATATTCTTACTAAAGTATAATTACTCATCAACATGACTCACATATTATATCCACATATCTCAAAACTATTACTAGGAATCAAGTTTATTTTGTCCAATGATCTTCATGAAAGTTATTATTATATCCTCTTTGGATATCTATCACTTTGGGACTAGTTTCATATGTTGCTTTTGATAGCTCAAACAAATATAAGTGAAGAACATGAGCATAAAAAGTTTCTTCTCTAAAAATAATTTAAGTGAAGCAAAAGAGAATTTATTAAAAAAATTACTAACTCTCAAATAAATCTAAGTGAAGCATTAGAGCATTTCTCCAAAAATACTAAAGCACACCGTGCTCAAAAAGATATAAGTGAAGCACTAGAGCAATTCCATAGCTCAAAAATATTTAGGTGAAGCATAGAGAGCAATTCTAACAACTCATGGCATAATTTCAGCTCTCTAAAATAGGTGTGTCTAGCAAGGATTCATGACTAAAAACAGAAAGCAAAACAAGCAAAGACTCATATCATACAAGACGCTCCAAGCAAAACTCATAATATGTGACGAATAAATATATAGTTTCAAGTAAAATACCGATGGTTGTTAGAAGAAAGAGGGAATGCCACTGGGGGGGGGGGCATCCCCATGCGTAGTTGCTTGATACTTCTTGAATATTATCTTGGGCTGCCATGGGCATCCCCAAGCTTAGCCTTTTGCTAATCCTTATTCCTTCATCCATCGTAAAGTCACCCAAAACTCGAAAACTTCAATCACACAAAACTCAACAAATCCTTCGTGAGATCCGTTAGTATAAGAAAGCAAATCGCTACTATAAGTATTGTAGCAAACCCATTCATATTTTATTTTTGCATTATATCTACTGTATTCTAACTTTTCTATGGCGAAAACTCTTCAAAGAAAACCATAGAATCATCAAAACAAGCACAAAACGCAAAGAAAACAGAATCTGTCAAAAACAGAATAGTCTGTAGAATTTTGGAGATTTTGAATACTTCTGTAACTCCAAAAATCCTGAGAAATTAGGACAACGTGAGAAATTTGTATATCAATCTTCTCCCAAAACAGTCAGTATTTTATCCAAATTCTGTGAGAAAGTTTCTGTTTTTCAGCAAGATCAAATCAACTATCACCCAACATGATCCCATAGGCTTTACTTGGCACAAACACTAATTAAAACACAATAACAATCATAACAGTAGCATAATTGTGCAAACACTAAAGAACAGAAAGAAAAAGACAAAATTTGATTTTATTCATTGGGTTGCCTCCCAACAAGCTTTAATGTTTTACGCCCCTTGCTAGGCATAATGCGAAGGATCTAAGTATTGTCATCTTTAGTTTCCAACTCTTCAATCAAGCAGTTGGAATTTTTCAAGGATTTATCATATAAATTTTCAATGAAAGTACTCTAGGGACAAGTTTAAGGAATTCATTCTTGCACAAAGGATCTCTTATAACTTCAACAAAATCCGGGTGAATACTAATCATCTTAAGATATTCTTTACTGCTATTACTAGAAGTTGCACCCTTGTTCTTAGTAACTTGAGTAATCTTGCCAACTTTTACGGGAGTTTTTTCAATAGCTTTAGAGGAAGCAAAAGTCGTACTTAGATTAGTAAAGATTTCATCCCGTTTATCAATCTGAGACGGGCTTTCTTCAACTCTTTCACGAATTATGGTCCACTTTTCTTTTAACAACTTAAAAACTTCTCCTGGTTTTGACCCAATTTTTGTAGCAAAATTATGCATATTTTTTCCAAGTTTTCAATATCTTCTTCGGCAAGCATTTTCTTTTCAATAGTATCTACTCTTTCCCATAACATGCTCAAGAGTCAAAGCTGTTTCATTAACCATAAGCAGTGGTGAACCCACTAAATTTCCCATAGCATTAAAAGCATCAAGAGAGGGACACATAAAGAATTTTCCACCGGTAATTGTATGAAGGACGAATCTATACCAAGTGGTGATGACCACATAAAAACAACAAAGAAGAACAACAGTAGATTGCTTACAGATAGATCTATTATGAGCATTGCAAATCCTATAACAAGCATCCTTTAAATTCTCCCCTCCCGTTTGTATAATGTTAAGAACATCATTCTCGGGAGTGCACGCAATAGCGGGAGAACTATCCATAACGACAAGAAGTGGCGAACAAGAGTTCACACAAAAACAGATATGACGAGAAAATGGCAAACGAAAAGGAGGGCGAAGAAAATGGCAAATTTTTGTGAAGTGGGGGTGAGGAAAGTGAGAGGCAAATGGCAAATAATGTAAATTGCAAGGAGATGTGATTTTTGATTAGGAACTTGGTAGATGTTGATGATGTCTCCCCGGCAACGGCGCCAGAAATTCCTTTTGATGTGGCTTCAACTACGTCAGTATTTCCCCAAAGACGAAGGGATGATGAAGCACAGCTACGGTAGGTATTTCCCTCAGTGATGAGACCAAGGTTATTTGACCAGTAGGAGAACCACGCGACACCACGTAAACAGCTCCTGCACACAAAGAACAAATACTTGCAACACGACGTAAGAGAGGGGTTGCCAATCCCTCACGAGTAAAAAGATAGGTAAAATTGTAGTAGATTGGATAAATAGATCTCGCGGCAACACGAGATAAAATAAATAAATAAAAATTGCAGCAAGGTATTTTTGGGTGTTAGGATTAATAGATCTGAACATAAAACCAAATAAAAATAGATCGCAAAGCCAAATATAATAAAGAAGAGACCCAGGGGTCGTAGATTTCACTAGTGTCTTCTCTCGAGAAAAATAGCAACGGTGGGTAAAAAAATTACTGTTGGGCAATAGATAGAACTTCAAATAATCATGACGATATGCATGCAATGATCATTATATAGGCATCACGTCCTAGATTAGTAGACCGACTCCTGCCTGCATCTACTACTATTACTCCAAACATCGACCGCTATCCATCATGCATCTAGTGTATTAAGTTCATGGAGAAATGGAGTAATGCAATAAGAACGATGACATGATGAAGACATGATCTATTTTATGTAGAAATAGACCCCATCTTGTTATCCTTAATAGCAATGATACATGCGTGTTGTTTCCCCTTCTATCATTGGGATCAAGCACCATAGGATTGAACCCATCAAAAAGCATCTCTTCCCATGGCAAGAAAAATCGATCTAGTTGGCCTAACTAAACCAAAGATTTGAAGAAGAAATACGAGGCTATAAGTAATAATGCATATAACAGATCAAAAGACTCCAATAACTTCCCTGGATAAAAACATAGATCTGATCATAGACTCAAAGTTCATCTGATCCCAACAAACACACCGCAAAAAGATTTACATCAAATAGATCTCCAAGAGACCATTGTATTGAGAATCAAGAGAGAGAGAGAGGAAGACATCTAGCTATTGATCATTCTCTAACAATAGCTCCAGAAAAGCTCGTTTCTGCTAGGACTACGTCGGTATTTCCCCAAACAGGAAGGGATGATGCAGCACAGCGACGGTAGGTATTTCCCTCAGTGAAGAAACCAAGGTTATCGAACCAGTAGGAGAACGAAGCAACACAACGTAAACAACACCTGCACACAAATAACAACACCTCGCAACCCGACATGTTAAAGGGGTTGTCAATCCCTTTCGGGTAACGATGCCATAAATTTGTAGTAGATTGAAATAATAGATCGCAAATAAAATAAAGTGTAGCAAAGTGTTTTTTGTATTTTTGGTTTAATAGATCTGAAGAAAAATGCAAAGAAAAAGTAGATCGCAAGCAAATATATGAGAAGGAAGACCTGGGGGGCGTAGGTTTCACTAGTGGCTTCTCTCGAGAAAGATAGCAAACAGTGGGTAAACAAATTACTGTTGGCCAATTGATAGAACCTCAAATAATTATGACGAAATCCAGGCAATGATCAGTAAATAGGCATCACGTCCAAGATTAGTAGACCGACTCCTGCCTACATCCACTACTATTACTCCACACATCGACTGCTATCCAGCATGCATCTAGTGTATTAAGTTCATGGAAAAACGGAGTAATGCAATAAGAACGATGACATGATGCAAATAAGATCCGTTTATCTATTGCGTAGATATAGATCCCATCTTTTTATCCTTAGTAGCAATGATACATACGTGTCGGTTCCCTTTCCGTCACTGGGATCAAGCACCGTAAGATCGAACCCACTACCGGGCACCTCTTCCCGTTGCAGGATAAATAGATTAATTTGCCCAAACAAAATCCAAATATCAGAGAAGAAATATGAGGCTATAAGAGATCATGCATATAAGAGATCAAACAAACTCAAATAACTTTCATGGATATAAAAAGAAATGACTGATCATAAACTCAAAGTTCATCAGATCCCAACAAACACACCGCAAAAAGAGTTACATCATATGGATCTCCAAGAGACCATTGTATTGAGAAGTCAGCGAGAAAGAGAAAGCCATCTAGCTACTAACTACGGACCCGAAGGTCTACAAAGAACTACTGACGCATCATCGGAGAGGCACCAATGGAGGTGGTCAACCCCATCCGAGATGGTGCCTAGATTTGATTTGGTGGTTCTAGACTCAGCGGCGACTGGATGAATATTTCTTTGACCGTACTAGGGTTCTGGTATTTTTGGGGTATTTATAGAGCAAATAGGCGGTCCAGGGGCACCCGAGGTGGGCACAACCCTCCAGGACACGCATGGGCCTCCTGGCGCGCCCTGGTGGGTTGTCCCCTCCTCGAGAATCCCCCAGGTGCAACCAGGGCCCAATATCTTCCTTCCGGTCCATAAAAAATATCCATAAAGTTTCGTGGCATTTGGACTCCGTCTGATAAGGATTTTCTGTGATGCAAAAAACATGGAAAAAACAGCAACTAACATTTGGCACTATGTCAATAGGTTAGTACCAAAAAATGATATAAAATGACTATAAAATGATTATAAAACATCGAAGATTGATAATAAAACAGCATGGAACAATAAAAATTTATAGATACGTTAGAGACGTATCAGCTACTAACTATGGACCCGAAGGTCGACGAAAGACTACTCACGCATCATCGGAGAGGCACCAATGAGGATGATGAACCCCTTCGTGATGATGTTTAGATTGGATCTGGGGTTTTCTGGAACTTGCGATGGTTGGATTTATTTTTGTCAACTCCCCCAGGGTTTCTGGAATATTGAGGTATTTATAGAGCAAAGAGGTGGTGCGGTAGGCCACCGAGGTGGGCACAACCCACCTTGGTGCGCCTGGGGGCCCAGGCAGGCCCTGGTGGGTTGTGCCCCCCTCGGGGCACTCTCTAGGTGCTTCTCCGGCCCATGGGTGTCTTCTGGTCCATAAAAATTCCATAAAAAGTTTCACTGCATTTGGACTCCGTTTGATACTGATTTTCTGTGATGTAAAAAACAAGCAAAAAATAGCAACTGGCACAGGGCACTATGTCAATAGATTAGTCCCAAAATATGACATAAAATGATTGTAAAACATCCAAGAATGATAATATAACTGCATGGAACAATCAAAAATTATAGATATGTTGGAGACGTATCACACCTCTCAACATGGGCATGAGCCTGAAATACCAATTTCAACTCTTGGAACATCTCATATGTTCCATGGCATTCAAAACATCTTTGGAGCCCCGATTCTAAGCTGGAAAGCATGGCGCACTAAACTTTCAAGTAGTCATCAGATCGAGCTTGTCAAATGTTCATAACATTTGTATCAGCTCCTGTAGTAGGTCTGTCACCTAGCGGTGCATCAAGAACATAATTCATATATGCAGCAATAAGGATAATCCTCAGATCACAGACCCAGTCCGCATTATTTCTACCAACATCTTTCATCTTAGTTTTCTCTAGGAATGCGTTAAAAATACAAGGGAGCGGTAACACGGGCCATTGTTCTACAACATAGATATGCAAATACTATCATGATAAATTAAGTTCAATTAATCAAATTACTAATGAACGCCCACATAAATTAAAATCCCCCAGGTTATCTAAGTGATACAGGATCCAAATCAACTAACCCATGTCCGATCATCACGTGAGATGGGGTAGTCATCAATGGTGACATCTATATGTTGATTATATGTACTATATGACTCATGTTCGACATTTAGGTCTCCAGTGTTCCGAGACCATGTCTGTACATGCTAGGCTCGTCAAGTTTAACCAAGTATTTTGCATGTGCAAAACTGTCTTACACCCATTGTATGTGAAGGTAGAGTCTATCACACACGATCATCACGAGGTGCTTCGAAACGACGAACTTCGGCAATGGTGCATACTCGTGGAGAACACTTTTATCTTGAAATTTAGTGAAGGGATCATCTTATAATGCTACCGTTGTTCTAAGAAAAATAAGATGCATAAAGGATAATCATCACATGCAATCAGAATATGTCATATGATATGACCATCATCTTGTGCTTTTTGATCTCCATCTCCAAAGCATGGTCATGATCTCCATCGTCACCAGCTCAACACCTTGATCTCCATCGTTGCGTCGGCGTCGTCTCACCAACTATTTCTTCTACAACTATTGCTAACACATAGTGCTAAAGTAAAGCAATTACATGGCGCTTGCACTACATAAAATAAAAGAGACAACCCTAAGACTCCTGCCAGTTGTCGATATTACAAAACATGATCATCTCATACATCAACATATATCACATCACAACATGCCCTGCAAAAACAAGTTCGACGTCCTCTATGATACGTCTCCAACGTATTTATAATTTTTATTGTTCCATGTTGTTAGAGCATCTCCAGCCGTTGCCCCCCCAGGAGGCGGTAAAAATCGCCGCCTGGAGCGTACTAGCGCTAACCGCGTGCTGGGGCATGATGCTCCCCAGTCGCCGCGCCCATGTTTTTTTGAAAAAGAAAATCCGGCCCCACATTCGCACAAACAAGGCGCAAATTTAACCAAACTTCAGCGGGTTCATCAAATATTTTACAAAAGAAGAAAAAAAACACTACTAGACAAGCCGTCGTCCTCGCCGTTCCTCGCCGCCCGCCGCCCTGAAGCTCTACATGCCGAGGTGCCTGTAGAACTGCGTGTAGTCGCCGCCGCCGTCGTCGTCGCCTCCTCCGCGGCCGCCGTCCCTGCTGCTCCCAGGGTCGCCGACGCGCGGCGGGTTGGACGGGCCGGGGGCGTCCTCGTCCTCGTCACTGTCGAGGATCACCACGCCGTGCTCGTCCACGCGCCCATGCTGGCGGGCGGCTATCTCTTGCAGGGCTCGGCGCTGCCGGACCATCTCGTCGTAGAGGTAGCCGTTCGCAGCCGCGCCATCAGCTGGGTAGCGCTCGGCCATTGGTGAACTGGAAACGGCGAGAAGAGAGGGAGGAACGGGGGCGCCGGCGGTGGAGAGTGAGGTCTGTGCGTGGCTCACCGGTGCGGGAGGGGCGACTTATATAGGCGGCGCCCGCGTGGCCGCCGTGTGTACGCGTGGCGGGTGAGGGATGCCCGTCGCCCCGCCTTCACTGTGCCGCCTGTGAGGGATCAATGGAGGCTGACCGGCGCGGCAGCGCACGGTAGCTTTTGCATTGATTCTCCCGCGGGAACCGAGGTGATGAGGATGACGAAGCGACGAGAACAGTCGAGTCGCTGCCAAGGAGGGCCTGCCGTTTTTTTCCAAAAACGATTCGGCCGGCGCCCCCAAGTGCCCCCCTGCGCGCCGGGTTCGGCCTGGTTCCGCTGGCACCAATTTCAGCCCGAGCCTGCCAAAAAAGGGCCTTTGGGGGCGCGACTGGGCCGATTTTTCGGCGCCGGCAGCCAAAAAATCGCCTAGGGGCCTTGTTGGGGGCGCGGCTGGAGATGCTCTTATATTATCAATTTTGGATTTTTATAATCATTTTATAGTCATTTTATATCATTTTTTGGTACTAACCTATTGACATAGTTCCAAGTGTCAGTTGTTGTTTTCTGCATGTTTTTTACATCGCAAGAAATCAATACCAAATGGGGTTGAAACGCAACGAAACTTTACAGAGATTTTTTTTGGACCAGAAGGAACATAATGGGCCATGGCTGCACCTTGGGGGTGCTCCGAGGAGAGCACAACCCATTAGGCGCGCCAGGAGGTCCAGACGAACGGCTGCTTGGCATCCATCAGCCGCTTCATCAGTCGGCTAGGTGAGAAGGCTCTTCCCCTGTACCAGTTAATGAAGAAAACCAATCACTTCGAGTGGAACGACAAGGTGGACGAGGCCTTCCTCCAGCTTAAGAAAATGCTGACTACGCCGCCTGTCCTGGCGGCTCCAGCTGCTAAGGAGCCCATGTTCCTCTACATCGCCACCACCAGCCGGGTGGTCAACACTGTCATTGTGATAGAGCGCCTAGAAGATGGCAGGGCACAGCCGGCCAGAGGCCCATGTACTACTTATGCGAGGTGTTGTCGGCCTCTAAGAAGAATTATCCCCACTACCGGAAGATGTGTTATGGCGTGTATTTTGCCGCTAAGAAGCTCAAGCAGAACTTTCAAAAGCATTCCGTCACGGTCGTCTGCACCGCCCGCTTGCCGAGATCATAGGCAATAGAGATGCATCGGGCTGAGTGGCAAAGAGGGCCATCGAGTTGGCTCCCTACACCATCTTCTACCAGCCTCGCACCACCATCAAGTCCCAAGCACTCGCCGACTTCCTTGTCGACTGGGCCGAGACCCAGTACCTGCCGCCAGCGCCAAATTCTACCCAATGGCGAATGCACTTTGATGGCTCTAAGATGCGCACCCGTCTGGGAGCCGGCATTGTCCTCACCTCTCCAAAAGGCAACAAGCTCAACTACACATTGCAAATTCACTTTGCCGCCTCCAATAACGTGGCCGAGTATGAGGCACTCGTCCACGGGCTCCGACTGGCCAAAGAGATTGGCATGCGCCAAGTGTTGTGCTACGGCGACTCAGACTTGGTGGTTCAACAGTCGCCGGGCGACTGGGACGCCAAGGATGGAAACATGGCGAGCTACGACTTCCTCGTCCTGCAGGTCAGCGAATACTTTGATGCGTGCGAGTTCCTTCAGGTGCCAAGGGCCGACAACGAGCAAGCTGATGCCCTGGCACGGACCGGCTCCACCCGCCAAGCGATACCAGCCGGTGTCTCCCTCCACTACCTCCGCAAGCCGTCTATCAAGTCTTCACCGGAATCAGAGTCTATCTTCATGCCGGCTGCTCCTGGAACAGTCGGATCCAACTCGGGGGCTGCAGCAGCCGGCCTGGGGACTTCGACAGGTGGCTCGGGGACTGTAGCAGTCGCACCCGGCCCGGGGACTTCAGAACCTGGCCCGAGGGCTGCGGCAGTCAGCCCGGGGACTTCGTCAGGCGGCTCGGGGACTGCAGCAGTCGCACCCGGCCCGGGGACTTCAGAACCCGGCCCGGAGGTTGCAACAGTCGGCACGGGGATTTCAACGACGCAGCAAGAGGCGGCCGACTCCAACCGCCCTCCTCCCAACCGAACCGCCCTGGTTCCAGTGGCCGTGATGACAGTGGTCAGAGCACCATCATGGGCACAACCCATCCTCAACTTCCTGGTGAGCGGACAGCTACCAGCTGACGAGATCTCAGCCCGGCAGGTGCAACACCGGGCAGCTACATACACGATAGTAAACAAAGAACTTGTAAGGCGCAGCGTGACTGGTGTCTTCCAGCGCTGTGTTGAACCGGAGAAATTAAAGGCAATCCTCAGAGACATACATCAAGGCAAATGCGGCCACCACGCGGCCACCAGATCCCATGTCGCCAAAGCTTTCCGCCATGGATTCTTCTGGCCGACTGCTTTGGATGATGCCAAGGACCTGGTCAAGAAATGCAAGGGGTGCCAGAAATTCGGCTCCAAGCAACATCAGCCGGCTTCTGCACTCAAGACCATGCCCCTCACTTGGCCATTTGCCGTCTGGGGGCAGGACATGGTGGGCCCATTCAAGACAGCACGCGGCGGCATGACCCATCTGCTGGTCGCCGTTGACAAATTCACCAAGTGGATTGAAGTGAACCCAATGAACAAGCTAAATGGTCCGACTGCTGTGACATTCATCGCAGATATCACCGTCCGATATGGTGTTCCGCACAGCATCATCACCGACAATGGCACGAACTTCGCCAAAGGAGCCTTGGCCCGTTTCTGCGCGACGCAGGGAATCCGACTGGACATAGCGTCTGTTGCCCATCCACAGTCAAACGGCCAAGTCGAGCGAGCAAATGGCCTCATCTTGTCCGGCATCAAGCCCCGACTGGTAGAGCCGCTGGATCAAAGAGCTGCCAGCTGTCCTTTGGAGTCTCCAGACCACGCCAAACAATCAACCGGCTTCACTCCCTTCTTCCTCGTGTATGGGGCCGAGGCTGTCATCCGAACTGACATTGAGTTTGACTCGCCTCGCGTCACCATGTACACGGATGCGGAAGCGAAGGAGCATGAGAAGACATCGTCAACTTGCTGGAAGAGAGCCGGCTGCTAGCACTCAGCCGGTCCGCCATCTACCAGCAGGGCCTGCACCGCTACCACAGTCGGAAGGTTAGGCCTCGATCCTTTCGAGTGGGGGACCTTATGCTTTGACTGATCCAGCGAACAGCCGGCCAGCACAAGCTCTCGGCCCCTTGGGAATGGCCATTCATCATCAGCAAAGCCTTAGGCAACAACTCCTACCACCTCATCGACGAGCAGAAGCCCGGGGCGCACAAGAGGGACGATTCCGGCAAGGAAACGGAGCGCCCATGGGATGCAAATCTCCTCCGAAGATTTTACAGTTAATGCAGTATGTACCATGCTACCTTTCGTATTAAGAAGCTAAGACATCGGGTCCCTCGAGGAGCACTCGGGGGCTGCCATTTTTATCTATATGATAAGATTATGCCTATGAATGTATTATGTTCATTCCTCCGTCTGGCACTGGGTCTGACCTGTCGGCCCGGGGGCTCGCCGCCGTATCCTGTGCTAATCTTACCTGTAGTCGGACAGGTAGTGTGCTGACACCTATAGCCCTCTTGCCTTAAGCCGCAGCTCGCAGAGCGACTGACCGGCTGGCAGGAACTAAAGGCAAGAAACGGTGTCCACACGAAAAATGACTAAGGAAAGATGCGCCAGCATAGGCCAAGCCGGCTCCTCGCCTTACCGTCTGGCTGCTGAGCAGCCGGCCGGCCGGCTTCTCATTTGACTTGGTACGTTCTAAGCGGCCAAAGTACTTGTCTATCCAGAAAACAGCTAAGTCCCTGACACAGCCACAGACCGCAGAGTGGCTGTCCGGCTGGCAGGGCGGCAGCCAGAGGAAGACGGCAAAGGAAAAAGCCAAAACGGAACAGAAAAGGAAGGCAAAGTGGAACCCGGCAAAACACAGACTTGTGCAAATAAATTAATTTACATAAGGCCCTCGGCCAGCATTCAACAGAATTTGAATACACCCCAGCAGGTGGAATTGCGTGAATTGAACATACTTGTTCAAAAGATTACAAGAATAGGAAAGAAAGATAAGTTGGCCGCCTAGGGCAGAGGAGCAGTAGCCGGATCTGACGGGTCGGCGGAGGCTGAGGCCCTGGGTGGTGGAACGGCCGACTGGTTAGTCTCGGCCTGGTCGGCACCAGCAGCAGTCGGCTCGCCGACACACGGCTCATTGGTTGAGACTTGGTCAGGCTAAGGTCGGCCGTCTGTTCCATTGTCTGGTGGGTCATCTTCACCGTCCTCATCCTCTTTGTCCTCGCCCTCATCGCTGGAGGCGATCTCCTCCGCCGAGTCCCCCCATCCTCCGGGTTCAGCCCGAACCAGTTGGCCGGCACCTCGCTGCCTTCCTTGTCCAGCTCGAGGACGAACACGGTGGTGTTGCCATACTCGGCGATCACCGCGGCGCATTGAGTAAGTGCCCTGCTCGCTGCCAGAAGGTGGCCAGCTGGGGCAGGTCCAGCCCTGTATACCACGCCTTGACGAACTCCAATGCCGTCTTGGCGCCTGCCCGAGCCGCGACGCCCTTCCAATCCTCGAAGCGGCCAACTGCTATCTCCAGCCAGTCGGCAGTCCGACTGGGAGTGCGTGGGATCTGGGCATCCGGCCAGAGGGCGGTCAGCACCTGAGCCCCGACACGCTGCAGGCGGTGGAGCATCCGATGACCCGGCTGCAGGCATGCCTGGACGGCGAGAAGCTGCTCGCCGAGAGTTCGGGGCGTGTTAGGCGCCATTTCTGCACCAGCCCTTCTTTGCTCATCGGCGTGCCTCGATGGCATGGCTAACGGCAACGGCTTGACCAGGAAAGAACTCTGCGCAAGAAGAAAACAGAAGTCTGAAGCAAGAAGCTGCCTCATACAGCAATCAGCGGCTGAATGAAAGGAAAAAATAACTCACCATCGATCATATCCTCGATCTCGCTATAGCCGTCGGACAGGGCCTTCACCTTCTCGCCCCAGTGCGAACGATGAGTCTTGAACTCGGCCTGGAGGTTGGCCTTGCTGTCCTTCACCTTCTAGAGCTCCACCTGGTCCACCAGCTCCTTGGCCAGGCGGTCGCACTCCTGAGCCGCCTTGCTGCGCTCCTCCTCCTTGGCGTGCAGCTCGATTTGGACCTCGCCCAGGCGCTGCTGCAGTTCGGCGGCGGCCTCTGCAAAGATAAGAAAGAAAAAGACATCAATATCAACAAGGAAGACAAATGGTTGTCGGGAGATCCGGCCCGACTGCTCAGCAGTCGGCCCGAATGTTGGGGGCTACACCCAGCGGTTGCGCTGACGCGCCCCCATGAGAGAGAAGGCGGAGTGCTTACTCCGGCTCTGGGTCAAGTCGGAGGTCCGCTTGGCCAGCTTCTGGAACTCGGAGTTGAAGGCGGATGCGCGGATGTTGTGGTAGTCCTGCAATGAAGAGAGCAGAAGAAAAAAGTTAGCACTCGGAACTTACCGGAAGTTCTGAGCCACCTGCTTAGCAGCCGGCCCGGCACTCGGGGGCTACACCAAGTGGGTGCGCTGGCGCGCCCCCACAGAAGATTACAACAATCAAAAAAAAGAAGTAAGAAGCATACCCGAATGCCCGTGCGCGTCACCGGGAACTCCTACGTCCATCGCTAGAGAGCGGCGCCCTGGGTTTGGAGCAGGGCCTGGACTTCCTGCGCGGCCGTGTTCAAGACACTCGTACCGCCCCCTGGCATCTAGTCCGGTGGGATGGCACTGGTGGCCTCGGCGTCAGGAGCCGATGACTGGCGGCCCCGATCTCCAATGGTCACGGCGCTGAGGCCACCTTCTCCGGACGCTGGCGCACTGGAGAACGGGTAGCAGGTGTCGGCCCCACCACCAGTTCACCGCCCGGCGGCGGCATCAGCAGCACATCAGGCCGACTGCCCGGCGCTTAGCAGTCGGCGCGTGTGGAGGCGCCTCCGCCTCCAAGATGACGGGGCCTCCGCCTTCCCTCTCCAGGGCCGGCCGGTCGTCTCCAACCCCTCCAGCCGGCGCCTGGCCCTCCTGCACCAGTGGCTCTGCATGCTGCGGGACGACGGGCTCTGGAGCCCGGCTGCGGGACGCCTCCTCCGCCTGCCTTTGGCAGCCGTTTCCGCCTGCTCCTTGGCCAACACGTCGGCCAGAGCCTTGGCCGCCCCGTCGGCCTCCGCCTTCTCCCGCTCCTCGCGCGCCTCCCGTGCGTTCCTCTCCGTCGCCTCCTGGAGGTCGGGGAGTGGGTCCACGCGGCGGGGTTCCGCGAAGCCGCCTGCCGCCCCAATCACTGAGCCCGATGGGGCCCGCGAGAGAGAAAGCGGGGCCCCGCTCAACAAGATAAGAAAAATAGATTAAGAGGTTTGCAAGAAGAAGAAAAGCAAATGGAAAGCAGAAACGCAAAAAGGATCAAGACACATACCCAGACAACAATGGGAGCCGCTTTGGGGCCTTCTGGAAGAGGGCCGCCTTGGCGGCGGCCTCGTGCCACTTGGTCATGGTGGCTGAAGTCTTGGCCTTCTTGGGCCGGCCGCCGAAGAAACCGGGGTTGGCCCGGCGCTTCGGCGCACTGGCTGCAGCAGTCGGCGCGGCTGAAGAGCTGGCGCCCGCCCTGTCATCCTCCTCCTCGTCATCCGGCCAATCCCCGAGGCCGCCTCCTAAGGAGCCGCCTGCTCCACCACCGCCACCTCCCGTGGCGTTGTCCTCCTCCTGAGCGGCCGCTCCCAGGTCGGGGTTTCCCAGGTCACTCACCAACCGGTCTGCTGGTGACACGGGGCTAGCACATCAGTTGCCGTCTAGCCCGGGAAGGGCTGCACCAAGGCCGACTGGTCTGGCGACAAGAGAGATCCCAGACAAACAAAGGAAAGAAAGAATTAGAAGACCTACTGGAGGCGGTGGGTTGGCCCGGCTGTACGGCGGCTTGCCGAACCGCCACTCCGTCTCCGACAGCTTGCAGTTGGAGAAGAAGTTCACCATGCGGACCACCTCCACGTCTGGCATCACCTTCGTGGACAACCGGCATGGATCCCAGCGCCCACTCATGTTGCTGATGATGTGGGGCCGAGCATGAAGAGGAAGCACTCTGAAGCCCTGAGGCCCTCCGACTCCATCTCGTGGAGCGGGGCAAGAGCGGTGGAGGAGGCGGCCGACAGGCTCTTCGGCCGGAATCCCTAGCTGGTGCGGGTCTCGGCAGGCGGGCCGGCTAAGTAAGCCGGCAAGTTGACATAGTCCCGCGACGAGTTGACATTCTCGACGTAGAAGTACGACTTCTGCCACAGCTTGGCAGACTGCAGAATAGCAAGAGCGGGAAGCGGACCCCAGATCCAGAGCGGCGCACCGTGACGGAGGCTCCGCACTGGGCCGCCTCGTTCTTGGTAGCGGTGCCGAGCTTGGTGTAGAAGAGGTCCGCCCACAACTCGAGTGTGGGGACTATGCCAAGGTAGCCTTCACACAAGGTGACGAAGGCGGAGAGTAGCACCACCGTATTCGGAGAGAGGTGGTTGGGCTACACTCCGTAGAAGTCCATGAACGAGCGAAGGAATCCGCTCACCGGAAGACCGAAGCCGCGGAGGAAGTGCGACCGGAAGACGGAGCGCTTGCCGTCTCCCGGCGCCGGTGATATCTTCCTTTCAGGGGGAATGCGCACCTTGACGTTCAACGAAGGAGGGAGCCGCCGCGTCTGGCGGAGGAACTCCAAGTGCCCGTCGTGGACATTGGAGCCGTCCCAGTCGCCCGTGCGGCCGCTTTGCGCCATGGGCTCCGGGCTCGACGGTGGTGCGAGGTGGCTACGGCACTAGGAGGACCGGCGACGACGGGTTGCTGCAGCGCTCCGACGAGAGGAAAGGGCGCGGCGGCAACAAGAAGAAGAAGGAGAAAGGCGAGATGACGGGAGAGGAGGGCGCGCATGCGCTCTGCCGCCCCCTCCTCCCCCTACTTATAGCCCCCTGGCGGTGGAGCCGAGGGGGCGAGACGTGGGCGGGTGCAAGATTAACTGCGCCCACACCCCAACGACCCCACGACTCCCATGCCCTTCAGGCGTGTATTAACCGCACACTGGAAGCGCAACTACCTACCTCGGCCGCAGCGGATCCGCGCGTGTGCCGAGGCCTTGTAGTGGCGGGCCCCAACCTGCGGCGACGTCTCGTCGCGCGCGTGGGCTGGCAGGGCGGCCTGGCCTGCTAGCGCCCCGTTGCGGACGGGCAACAGGCGGCAAGCCTATCACCCGGCTGGCACGCCACCCGGCCCCCACCACGACGATTGGAATTCACCAGGCGGCCAGAACGGTCATGACCGGCTCCTGTCAGTCGGCACCTCCAGAAGGCGGACAGAGCGAAGTTACCCAACCACTCAGAGTAGGAAGCTGCTGAGGCTCCTCAATTTTCGACCGCAGTGCCCGACCAGCTTCGGGGACTACTGTTGGAGTAAATGACTACGGGTAGCCTCATCGGCCCCCCATAGTATTTCAAAACATCGGGGCTAGCTACGCCCCTCACACCTCCTGGACGAACGGCAGGCTTCATGGGCCGGTTGGTCTAGGAGGCCGGCTGCTAGAAGGCAGCAAGACCACAGAAGGAGGCCACGAAGAGGCCGGCTCCTAGTAGGCGGCCCTGCGTGCCCTCAAAGTTTGCACCAACATAACCACGATGGGACGGGGCGTGGCTACAGTGCGACTTGCCACCCCCGAATCCAGGGCGGAGCGTGGCCACAGTGCGGCATGCCAGGCGGACACCCCTTGCCCGGCGCAGCACTGTTGCCATGCAGCCCATGACATCACCTACTACATAGGGGGTTGCGCTCCCATGACGGGCGGTCGGTATGGCTAGCAGAAGACGGGCCCTACCTGTCCGTGAGCCACCAAAAGGCGGTAGCGGGAGCAGGCCGCCTTCCGGCAGGCGGCCCCCTCCCACCTCAAAGTTCGTGCGCCATTAGTCGGAAGAGACGGGGTGTGGCTACAATGAACGCCAGCCAGGCGGTGGGATTGTAGCCACGCTCTCCCCGATAAAGCATTCGTCATCAGTAGCAAGGCTACAGAACAAAGCGATCAGCGAGACCCGCAAGCGGCGGGCATGGCCTGTCGGCCGAGTACACGACAGCCGGCGGAACCAACCAAGAGGTGGGCCCCAGCAGCCGGCGGAGAAGCCGGCGCCCATAGACACCGAAGGTCGGGTCCTACACCCGGCCGGATTACCATTGTACCCCTGCGGGGTAGGCCTATATAAACCCCCGAGGCTTCCCCATGCAAGGGGTTCAGAACCTTAGAAGACACACACACCTGCATAGAGAGAGAGTGGAGTAGAGCTTGCCGTGTTCTTCTTCCACCTCTAGCCTAAACAGCTCAAGGAGCAACCTTGTAGCTATCTTGCTGACATAGTGATCATGCGGAGACCCCGCAGACCAGGACTAGAGGTGTTATCTCCACGAAGAGCCCCGAACCTGGGTAAGATTCACAGGCGTATGCAATCTCGCTCACTCCCGCTTCTAGAGCCCGGCGACGTACTCTTGTCCCCATCCATGATAAGCCACCCCTGCCATATGTCTCACGATATCCCCGATAGGTTCACCACCTCCATTGGTGCCTCTGCGATGATGCGTGAGTAGTTCTTTGTGACCTTCGGGTCCGTAGTTATTAGCTAGATGGCTTCCTCTCTCTTGCTGATTTCTCAATACAATGGTCTCTTGGAGATCCATATGATGTAACTCTTTTGCGGTGTGTTTGTTGGGATCGATGAACTTTGAGTTTATGATCAGATCTATCTTTTTATATCCATGAAAGTATTTGAGTTTCTTTGATCCCTGTTATGCATGATTACTTATAGCCTTGTATTTCTTCTCCGATATTTGGGTTTTCTTTGGCTAACTTGATCTCTTTATCTTGCAATGGGAAGACGTGCTTTATAGTGGGTTCGATCTTACGGTGCTTGATCCCAGTGACAGAAAGGGAACCAAGACGTATGTATCGTTGCTACTAAGGATAAAACGACGGGGTCTATCTCTACATAGATAGATCTTGTGTACATCATGTCATCATTCTTATTGCATTACTCCGTTTCTCCATGAACTTAATACACTAGATGCATGCTGGATAGCGGTCGGTGTGTGGAGTAATAGTAGTAGATGCAAGCAGGAGTCGGTCTACAAATCTTTTACTAATAGATCTCACGAAGGTTTTGTTGAGTTTTGTGTGATTGAAGTTTTCAAGTTTTGGGTTATCTTACGATGGATGAAGGAATAAGGTGTAAGAAGAGCCTAAGCTTGGGGATGCCCCGGCATCCCAAGCTATTATCAAAAAATAAGCAAACAACTAAGCTTGGGGATGCCCCCGAGTGGCATCCCCTCTTTCTTCTAATGACCATCGGTATTTTACTCGAAGCTATATTTTTATTCGTCACATACTATGTGTTTTTCTTGGAGCGTCTTGTATGATATGAGTCTTTGCTTGTTTTATTTTGTGTTTTAAGTATTGATTCCTTGCTGGACAGACCTATTTGACAGAGCCAAAATTATGTCATGACTTGTTAGAATTGCTCTCTATGCTTCACTTCAATTTTTTATGAGCTATGGACTTGCTCTAGTGCTTCACTCATATCTTTTTTAGCATGGTGTGCTTTAGTATTTTTGAAGAAATGCTCTCTTGCTTCACTTAGATTTATTTGACAGTTAGTAAAAATTTCAAGAAATTCTCTGTTGCTTCACTTAAATTAATTTGAGAGAAAGAAATATTATGCTAATGATCTTCACTTATATTTGTTTGAGCTTATCAAAAGCAACATATTAAAATTAGTTCGAAAGCGATAGATATCCAAGAAGGATATAATAAAAAAAATCATGAAGATCATTGGACAAAATAAGCTTGATTCTTAGTAATAGTTTAGAGATATGATGATGTGATATGTGAGTTGTGTTGATGAGTAATTATGCTTTAGTAAGAACTAGCGGTGCGGCCCGCGCATCTGCGCGGCTAGATTTCATATTTTTTATGTTATAGACATTTTGTTTACAAAATTGGTCTCATTGTGACCTATCATTATTATAGTGAAGGTATATGTCGCGAAAACATGATTGGAGTTGGTTGAAATATTTTCATTTGGTAAATGTTGAATGTTTTTTACAAATGTTACTGAAGTCATGGCTTGGCATGTAAGACCATGGGCTTCTATGTAGGTCTCCTGCTTTTCGTGTTGCACTTGTACTATGCAGTGTCCTATTCTTACCAATAACCTTTATAGAAATTGTTCACCAAGAACTAAATAGAAGTAAAGATAGTTCGTATATGAACTGAGAGATCTTCTTGATAGATAGTGTCATCATATAATGTTTGGAAACTGTTAAATAATATGTGTAATTATTACGATATAATATGTAAAATCACTGAAACTTTTCACTAGCATCATCATGTGTCCTTTCTAACCGTGCATATGTTATTTTTAGTTTGCTTCGGTAGTTTTAACACATTAAAATATGTAATTGCATATTTTATATTTTTTTCATTTTAACTTTTCGTTGAAACATTCTCTCTATCACTCATGTTGGTCGTCTTTTATCATTCTCATGTTGTTTTTCCTATTTTCCCTTTGCCTTCTATGATATTATAAGTATGAGTGAGAAATTGATCTGGGTGGACCTACTACCTAGGTTCAAGACAAATCATTGGTGAGTCATATATCTTGTACAATCATGACGTCTACAAACTTAAATTTTTTTTAAACACCCACATTTCATTCACTTGTCTCATAGCATTGTTATTTTGGCACAATTTAATTTTTCTTATGTACTTATCCTTGGAGAGAAAACATATTTGTGTTTCCTTTGTAGGATACAACTCAATACACACCTTCCAGTCCATGTCATGCACGCCTTGCATTTCATTAGTCCTAGTTTTTTCAGGTCGTCATGCATGCCTTGCATCTAATTTGGTGTATGCACATATATGTTTTTTTCTTCATATTTACCATTTCACTAGCCTTCCATGTATGACCTTGAACTTAAGAAAAGTCTGCTTTATATGTCCTACTCTTTAAGCAATTCATTTGATTGTATTGCACTTCCATTTTAGAATTTCTTTTAAAATTCATATTTTCTAAAATAGAACTATTTAAAGATATTTTTTCTCAACATGTATAGACAAACAAAAACCTAGTTGTAATATGAGAAACCGAAATCTTGGGATGTATGATAAATAGCGCAATACAGATATGTGTTTTCTTTTTGAAATGGTGGATGACCCCCGACCTCTGCATGAGAACCACGCATGCATCCATATATTACTAATAATGCGAAATCAGCCATATATTATTAATACCGCAATACAGATATGTGTTATTACCTGGCTTACGACTTGTAACACGAAGCAATAGTAGAAGTTCGTACACCTTACAATAGAGTATCAACATGCACCATCTTGTGAAATAGAACTCACTACTGAAATAGTTTGTATCTAACCGTAGTTATTCTACTATTTTTGTGTGGCCAGTGACAGTGGTTCTTGCCAGTAAATAATAGGCATTTCCATAGGGAGAATGAAAAAAGTGTAGTTAGTGTTTAACTGGATAAGCATAACATTTAACATCTGATCCAGTTGTAGTTTCAAAACTTGCGGGATAAAATAGGTAACAACATAAGCATATTAATAGAGAAGCTAGGAAGAGGTTATCTTGGAATCTTAAGAACTAATTCAAAGAAGAACAAAAGGGATTAATTATTCTTAATTCAGTAATCTAAATAAGGTCTGACAATGAGACAATATACCTTGTTGAACATAGAAGATTGTCAGCTCAACTCATCAAATTGTAATTTGAAGAATATGTTCCTACACTTAAAAAAGCTCAACACATGCACTCCATGCATTTCAGCAAACATGACATATGCACATGTATTTGTACAGGTAGGAAAATTGATTCCTCATTGTTTGTGAGGAGAAAAACATGGCCTAAACAAACATGATGAGACCATGGGTCGAATTTGTCCCATCTAAAGTTAGATTTTACCAATTCTAAATGTTAATTAGTTTCATAGTCTCTAGTTCTATGCCACAGCACCACCTTTTATGTTTTCAAAAGTTGTTTGGTTAATGACAACCATATAAAAGAAACAAACAAAAAATCGAAGGAGGGCTCATTGGATTTAGTAGTGACCAGGCAAGTGCAGACTGCGTAGCATATCTCTTCACAGCCTCTTCTACAATTGTGTATCGCCGGTGTTTGCACCAGGAGAATCCAAGGATATCTATAATCATCTTACCCATGGACATCAAAATTATTTCTGTTTCCTTTTCCAGATCGTATCATTGGACGAAGTTGACCAGGCAAAGAGAACACGCAGCTGGACACCTGGACTTTACCTGAGTTCAGTGATATTTATGTCGGAGCATGGCTTTATGTCGGAGCATGGCTGCATGATGTCGTTGTTTAGCAGTTGGGGTTGGGTGAAGGCGCAACCTTCTTCTCCTTGAATTTTTTTCTCCTCCATAGCGATTTCACACATCACGTGCACCTTGTAGCTCTGCCCTTGGTCTCGCACATGGCATCATGGTAGATTCAGACGAAAGGGTGTGGCCCTAGGGCGAGAGGATGAGTCGAGGCGGAGGAGGAGGTGGTCGTACTCATCCTCACGTGATCCATGATGCGCTGAGACTTCTTGGAGGGGATCCAATCATCGCCAGAGCGGTGGTGTTGGCGGCAGCGACGGTGTTGCCCATGTAGGATGTGAGGCTGCGCACGACGGGTTGGAGTTGGAGGCCGGCTCGGCACTATCATCCTTGAAGGCCGGGATGGATTTATTGGAGACCGCGAAGTGGTCGGAGCCAAAGCCGCCTCGACGATACGATTCTAGACAGATCACTCCGTGTCGTATGGGGAAAGCTATCGATCTCTCCTGCTATCTCCGTATAGTATTAGGAACTGTTCGCCGCGTCAAGGAGGACTTGGCCAAGCTATCAATGACGGACTAAAAATGAAAAATCTATAAGATTTGGAAGGGAAATGATTTGAAAAACCTTTGATTTTTCCTTGTAGAGATACGTGATATATATAGACTACTAATATGGATGTGGGTTTCTTGTGCGTCTGCTTTAAAAGAAATTCCTTGTGCGATGAGGGGATTAATCGATTTTCACGTCGCTAACAATATTTTACTTTTTCTATGACATGATGTTTGGTTGCCTTTTTTTTCAAGGCTCAGTTCAATTTGCAGACGGCCGTCCATGAGCACGTGATGGTACCTCCAGCACCTACATGTAATCTGACGGACAGATTATTAGAAGTTAAAAAGTGTTTCCTTCTATTAGGTGACCTAGTTCTATACGTGCTTATTTTTTAGAGTTAGTATACGTGTGCCATGAGAAAAGAGTCCCTAGAATATTTATTAGCAATACGCTCTCTGTCTAATTGTACTTCATTGCTGCCTCTCTCACGGAATACATCAGATTCCTAATATGGGCCCTTCCTTCTTTCATAGAAATTTCTGTTAGGTTTTGGGAAGCGTTTCTACTCCCTCCTAAGGGAGCCGTGATGGGTTATATTGACGTGAGGCAGAAGCCCTGCCTGTCGGATCACGGGTTCCGGCAAAACCCTCAAGGTTCGAACACTGGGATGCGCGCGGAGATTTCCTCCCTACCGATCTACGCCCAAACTCGCTAAGATCTCGCGGACGAACTCGACGAAGTCGCAACACAAAGACACAAGATTTATACTGATTCGGGCCACCGTTGTGGTGTAATACCCTACTCCAGTGTGTGGTGGTGGATTGCCTCTTGGGCTGATGAAGAACAGTACAAAGGGAAGAACGACCACCTGAGGTTGAGGTGTTCTTATGTTCGGTGTGTGGCTAAGGATTGGCTCAAGGCTCGCTTGCTTGAGAGCTCTCTACCAGATGCCTCTAGTGTGATGGCTAGTTCTACTTATATAGGCCCTGGTCCTCTCCCCAAATATTGAGCGGGAAGAGAGCCAACAACGGCGGCCAATTTGAAAGGGGACAGCTACTACAAGCTATCCTGACAAAAGCGGTCTTCGCCTGCGAAAGGGCTTTGGTGATGACGCCGTCTTGGGCTCCACGGTGACCTCCGTCCTGCTGGCCTGCTGGTCTTGGTCTCGTTGCACTGATATGGAAACCTTTGCCTGATGCCTCGGTACTCCGCGCCTGCGCTTGCCCCCTCAGCACCAAAGAGGAAACAAGGATGATGCGCGTGCTGGTGCCCGCCTGGTGTCGATCGTCATGGCTCACGTCACGAGAGCCTTGCGAGGTTTGCCCCGCCTTGATATCTCCACTCCTCATGAGCCTGCCTGGAGAGGCCGCTCCTGAGGAGGTCTTGCGTCCCCCGCTGATACGTCACCAACGTATCTATAATTTTTGATTGCTCCATGCTATATTATCTTCCGTTTTCGACATTATTGGGCTTTATTATTCAGTTTTATATTATTTTTGGGACTAACCTATTAACCGGAGGCCCAGCCCAGAATTGTTGTTTTTTTGCCTATTTCAGAGTTTCGCAGAAAAAGAATATCAAACAGAGTCCAAACAGAATGAAACCTTCGGGAACGTGATTTTTGGAACGAACATAATCTAGGAGACTTGGACCCTACGTCAAGGAAGCTTCCAGGAAGCCACGAGGTAGGGGGGCGCGCCTACCCCCCTGGGCGCGCCCTCCACCCTCATGGGCCCCACGTTGCTCCACCGACGTACTCCTTCCTCCTATATATACCTACGTACCCCCAAACGATCAGATATGGAGCCAAAAACCTAATTCCACCGCCGCAACCTTCTGTACCCACGAGATCCCATCTTGGGGCCTGTTCCGGAGCTCCACCAGAGGGGGCATCGATCACGGAGGGCTTCTACGTACATCAACACCATAGCCTCTCCGATGATGTGTGAGTAGTTTACCTCAGACCTTCGGGTCCATAGTTATTAGCTAGATGGCTTCTTCTCTCTTTTTGGATCTCAATAATGTTCTCCCCCTCTCTCGTGGAGATCTATTCGATGTAATCTTCTTTTGCGGTGTTTTTGTTGAGACCGATAAATTGTGGGTTTATGATCATGTTTATCTATGAACAATATTTGAATCTTCTGAATTCTTTTATGTATGATTGGTTATCTTTGCAAGTCTCTTCGAATTATCAGTTTGGTTTGGCCTACTAGATTGATCTTTCTTGCAATGGGAGAAGTGCTTAGCTTTGGGTTCAATCTTGCGGTGTCTTTCCTAGTGACAGTAGGGGTAGCAAGGCACGTATTGTATTGTTGCCATCGAGGATAACAAATCCCTCTACATCATGTCATCTTGCTTAAGGTGTTACTCTGTTCTTATGAACTTAATACTCTAGATGCATGCTGGATAGCGGTCGATGTGTGGAGTAATAGTAGTAGATGCAGGCAGGAGTCGGTCTACTTGTCTCGGACGTGATGCCTATATACATGATCATACCTAGATATTCTCATAACTATGCTCAATTCTGTCAATTGCTCAGCAGTAATTTGTTCACCCACCGTAAAATACTTATGCTCTTGAGAGAAGCCACTAGTGAAACCTATGGCCCCCGGGTCTATTTTCCATCATATTAATCTTCCAACACTTAGTTATTTCCGTTGCTTTTATTTTACTTTGCATCTTTATCATAAAAATATCAAAAATATTATCCCATCATATGTATCAGATCTCACTCTCGTAAGTGACCGTGTAGGGATTGACAACCCCTTATCGCGTTGGTTGCGAGGATTTATTTGTTTTGTGTAGGTGCGAGGGACTCGCGCGTAGCCTCCTACTGGATTGATACCTTGGTTCTCAAAAACTGTGGGAAATACTTACGCTACTTTGCTGCATCACCCTTTCCTCTTCAAGGGAAAACCAACGCAGTGCTCAAGAGGTAGCAAGAAGGATTTCTGGCGCCGTTGCTGGGGAGGTCTACGCAAAAGTTAACATACCAAGTACGCATCACAAACCCTTATCTCCCGCATTACATTATTTGCCATTTGCCTCTCGTTTTCCTCTCCCCCACTTCACCCTTGCCGTTTTATTCGCCCTCTCTTTTCCGTTCGCCTTCTTCTTTCCTTTTCGCCCCTCGCTCTTTCTGCCGTTATGTCTGAAATTGGGGAAATTATTGTCGATATGGACAATAAAAATATCATGGAAAATTCTGGTGCTCCTGTTGAAGAACCCCCTACCTTGCATACAAAAAGATTTCGAATTGGTAGTGGTAATATTATTGGAAAAGGAGTTATTCAAGATTTCTTTACTTGTGCCGGTGCTTTGCCTTCTATGGGTAGTTCCATTCTTCATAGAACTAGTAGTCTTGTGGACGCTATTGCCATGCTTATAGTTGAACTTGAAAGGCAATTTATGCACTTGCACCCTTGCATACAAAGGATTTTCCTAGAATTTTCTAATATAGAGCATTCTTCTGTTAAGCGTGCCGCTACTATCTTTTTGGCTTATGAGTTCAGATTTATAATAAAAGAGGCCAGAGAAATCTTTGCGCATTATAGGGTGGACGCTGGCCGTCCTCCCATAGAAGCTATCCTCTTTGATCAAGAAGAAATAATGTGTTTTCAATCTCTAGACTATGTTGCTTTCAGTGAAAACCTTAGAAAAAAGGTCCCTACCAATGTTCTAGTTGATAGAATTTCTGAACTTAATGATGATTTGGCTATTCAAAATAATGAGCTAGGATATTCTCTCGAGTATAGGCTCACAAAGTTCTGTCAAAAGAATGCTTATAATGATGAATTGGTTGTGCAATACGAAGGGCCGAAGGAGGAACCTATACCTCCTAAAATTGATCTTGGGGACTTTTCTCCCATTAAATTTAGCCCTTTTGACTACTTTTGCTTGCCTCAAAGGAAACTTGCTGCTGAACGTAGAGAATACGAAATGAGTTTTAATGATCTATCCTATTACTATGGCACTACCTAGATCTATCCTTGCTTTTATGCCTAGCTAGGGGCGTTAAACGATAGCGCTTGTTGGGAGGCAACCCAATTGTATTTTTAGTTTTTTTTTTTTGCTTTTTGCTTCTGTTTAGGAATAAATATTTGATCTAGCCTCTGGTTAGATGTGTTTTTATGTTTTAATTAGTGTTTGTGCCAAGTTAAGCCTATAGGATCTTCTTGGATGATAGTTATTTGATCTTGCTGTAATGTCCAGAAACTTTCTGTTCACGAAAATAATTGTTAAAAATCACCAGAACGTGATAAAATATTGATTCCAATTGCTGCTGATCAATAAACAAATTGTCTATGTCGTCCTATTTTGGATGATTTTTTGGAGTTCCAGAAGTTTGCGTTAGTTACAGATTACTACAGACTGTTCTGTTTTTGACAGATTCTGTTTTTCGTGTGTTGTTTGCTTATTTTGATGAATCTATGGTTATTAAAATAGTTTATAAACCATGGAGAAGTTGGAATACAGTAGGTTTAACACCAATATAAATAAATAATGAGTTCATTACAGTACCTTGAAGTGGTCTTTTGTTTTCTTTCGCTAACGGAGCTCACGAGATTTTCTGTTAAGTTTTGTGTTGTGAAGTTTTCAAGTTTTGGGTAAAAGATTTGATGCATTATGGAACAAGGAGTGGCAAGAGCCTAAGCTTGGGGATGCCAATGGCACACCCAAGATAATCTAAGGACACCAAAAAGCCCAGGCTTGGGGATGCCCCGGAAGGCATCCCCTCTTTCGTCTACTTCCATCGGTAACTTTACTTGGAGCTATATTTTTATTCACCACATGATATGTGTTTTGCTTGCAGCGTCTTGTATGATTTGAGTCTTTGCTTTTTAGAATACCACAATCATCCTTTCTGTACACACCTTTTGAGAGATACACACCTGATTCGGAAATTATTAGAATACTCTATGTGCTTCACTTATATCTTTTGAGTTATTTAGTTTTTGCTCTCGTACTTCACTTATATCTTTAATTTAGAGCACGGTGGTGGATTTGTTTTATAGAAACTATTGTTCTCTCATACTTCACTTAGATTATTTTGAGAGTTTTAAATAGCATGGTAATTTGCTTAAATAATCCTAATATGCTAGGTATTCAAGATTAGTAAAAACTTTCTTATGAGTGTGTTGAATACTAAGAAAAGTTTGGTGCTTGATAATTGTTTTGAGATATAAAGATGGTGATATTAGAGTCATGCTAGTTGAGTAGTTGTGAATTTGAGAGATACTTGTGTTAAAGTTTGTGATTCCCGTCGCATGCACGTATCGTGAACCGTTATGTGATGAAGTCGGAGCATAACTTATTTATTGATTGTCTTCCTTATGAGTGGCGGTCGGGGACGAGCGATGGTCTTTTCCTACCAATCTATCCCCCTAGTAGCATGCGCGTAATAATTTGCTTTGATAACTTGTAGATTTTTGCAATAAGTATATGAGTTCTTTATGACTAATCTTGAGGTCATGGATTATACGCACTTTCTTCCTTCCACCATTGCTAGCCTCTCTAATACCGTGCACTTTTCGCCGGTATCATACACCCACCATATACCTTCCTCAAAACAGCCACCATACCTACCTATCATGGCATTTCCATAGCCATTCCGAGATATATTGCCATGCAACTTACCACCGTACCATTTACTATGACACACTCCATCATTGTCATATTGCTTTGCATGATCATGTAGTTGACATCGTATTTGTGGCAAAGCCACCGTTCATAATTCTTTCATACATGTCACTCTTGATTCGTTGCATATCCCGGTACACCGCCGGAGGCATTCACATAGAGTCATATTTTGTTCTAAGTATTGAGTTGTAAGTAAATAAAAGTGTGATGATCATCATTTTTAGAGCATTGTCCCAAGTGAGGAAAGGATGATGGAGAATATGATTCCCCCACAAGTCGGGATGAGACTCCGGACGAAAAAAAAGAGGCCATAAAAGAAGAAGAGAAAAGGCCCAAATAAAAAAAATGAATGAGAGAAAAAGAGAGAAGGGACAATGCTACTATCCTTTTACCACACTTGTGCTTCAAAGTAGCACCATGATCTTCATGATAGAGAGTCTCCTATGATATCACTTTCATATACTAGTGGGAATTTTTCATTATGGAACTTGGCTTGCATATTCCAATGATGGGCTTCTTCAAAATGCCCTAGGTCTTCGTGAGCAAGCGAGTTGGATGCACACCCACTTAGTTTCTTTTATTGAGCTTTCATATACTTATAGCTCTAGTGCATCCGTTGCATGGCAATCCCTACTCACTCACATTGATATCTATTGATGGGCATCTCCATAGCCCATTGATAGCCTAGTTGATGTGAGACTATCTTCTCCTTTTTGTCTTCTCCACAACCACCATTCTATTCCACATATAGTGCTATGTCCATGGCTCACACTCATGTATTGTGTGAAGATTGAAAAAGTTTGAGAACACCAAAAGTATGAAACAATTGCTTGGCTTGTCATCGGGGTTGTGCATGATTTAAATATTTTGTGTGGTGAAGATAGAGCATAGCCAGACTATATGATTTTGTAGGGATAACTTTCTTTGGCAATGTTATTTTGAGAAGACATAATTGCTTAGTTAGTATGCTTGAAGTATTATTATTTTTTATGTCAATATTAAACTTTTGTCTTGAATCTTTCGGATCCGAATATTCATACCACAATTAAGAAGAATTACATTGAAATTATGCCTAGTAGCATTCCACATCAAAAATTCTGTTTTTATCATTTACCTACTCGAGGACGAGCAGGAATTAAGCTTGGGGATGCTTGATACGTCTCCAACGTATCTATAATTTTTGATTGCTCCATGCTATATTATCTTCTGTTTTGGACATTATTGGGCTTTATTATTCACTTTTATATTATTTTTGTGACTAACCTATTAACCGGAGACCCACCCCATAATTGTTGTTTTTTGCCTATTTCAGAGTTTCGCGGAAAACGAATATCAAACGGAGTCCAAACGGAATGAAACCTTCGGGAACGTGATTTTTGGAACGAACATGATCCAGGAGACTTGGACCCTACGTCAAGGAAGCTTCCAGGAAGCCACGAGGTAGGGGGGCGCGCCTACACCCCTGGGCGCGCCCTCCACACTCGTGGGCCCCACGTTGCTCCACCGACGTACTCCTTCCTCCTATATATACCTACGTACCCCCAAACGATCAGATACGGAGCCAAAAACCTAATTCCACCACCGCAACCTTCTGTACCCACGAGATCCCATCTTGGGGCCTGTTCCGGAGCTCCACCGGAGGGGGCATCGATCACGGAGGGCTTCTACATCAACACCATAGCCTCTCCGATGATGTGTGAGTAGTTTACCTCAGACCTTCGGGTCCATAGTTATTAGCTAGATGGCTTCTTCTCTCTTTTTGGATCTCAATACAATGTTCTCCCCCTCTCTCGTGGAGATCTATTCGATGTAATATTCTTTTGCGGTGTGTTTGTTGAGACCAATGAATTGTGGGTTTATGATCAAGTTTATCTATGAACAATATTTGAATCTTTTGAATTCTTTTATGTATGATTGGTTATCTTTGCAAGTCTCTTCGAATTATCATTTTGGTTTGGCCTACTAGATTGATCTTTCTTGCAATGGGAGAAGTGCTTAGCTTTGGGTTCAACCTTGCGGTGTCCTTTCCCAGTGACAGTAGGAGCAGCAAGGCACGTATTGTATTGTTGCCATCGAGGATAACAAGATGGGGTTTTTATCATATTGCACGAATTTATCCCTCTACATCATGTCATCTTGCTTAAGGCGTTACTCTATTCTTATGAACTTAATACTCTAGATGCATGCTGGATAGCGGTCGATGTGTGGAGTAATAGTAGTAGATGTAGGCAGGAGTCGGTCTACTTGTCTCGGCATGATGCCTATATACATGATCATACCTAGATATTCTAATAACTATGCTCAATTCTGTCAATTGCTCAACAGTAATTTGTTCACCCACCGTAAAATACTTATGCTCTTGAGAGAGGCCACTAGTGAAACCTATGGCCCCCCGGTCTATTTTCCATCATATTAATCTTCCAACACTTAGTTATTTCCGTTGCTTTTATTTTACTTTGCATCTTTATCATAAAAATACCAAAAATATGATCCTGTCATATCTATCAGATCTCACTCTCGTAAGTGACTGTGTAGGGATTGACAACCCCTTATCGCGTTGGTTGCAAGGATTTATTTGTTTTGTGTAGGTGCAAGGGACTCGCGCGTAGCCTCCTACTGGATTGATACCTTGGTTCTCAAAAACTGAGGGAAATACTTACGCTACTTTGTTGCATCACCCTTTCCTCTTCAAGGGAAAACCAACGCAGTGCTCAAGAGGTAGCACCCGCCTCGCGAGGCTTGGCCCCTCGCGAGGGTCTTGAATGCCTTGTTGATGAAGATGGGTCGTAAAGGCCTGCTAGCAAAGCCACGCCGTGGGCCGCAGGCAGGCAAGTCTGGGGACCCCCGTTCCCAGAACGCCGACGGTAGCCCCCGGGCCCAAGGCGCGCTGGGGCTTGGCTTCGAGGCGAAGCTTAAGGTCAAGCGCGTAGCACCGCGGGCCCCAAAAGCCTCCGGGCTCGGTTGCCGCGTGGCAGTTGATTGGACGTCGGCGTCTCTGCTTCCCTACGCGCTTGCCTTCACTGTTCCCCTTTCCCTAGCCTGAGATCCCCTTTCTCGCTCCTTGCTGCCGATACCTCTAGATCTGCTCCGATTTTGCTCCGCATCTGCGACCCATGGCGCTGCGCAAGGTCAAGTCCTCCTCGGCGCCGGCTTGGTACGAGCCAGCTCTTGAAGCACCCACGGTCACAGAAAAGAGCCGCGCTTCCGCGCGCCTGCTGACGGCAGGGGAGAGCAATGAATGGGGGAAGACGGAGCTCCGGCTTGCCTCCGACGTGCCGGAGCCTGAGGGAAGCACCTTCTTCCCCTTCTTCTCGAGCAGCATCGCCGCCAGGTTGGTTCCCCCCTTCTCTGATTTCTTTTATGAGGTCCTCGACCACTACGGGCTGCAGGCGTTGCATCTCCATCCCAACTCTATCCTCCTCCTGTCCATCTTCGCCTACTATTGCGAGGCGTACCTGGGCATGATGCTGTCCGTGGCGCTTCTACGCCACTTCTTCTTCCTTCGCGTCGGCGCTGGACACGTCTCCGGGTGCGCCAATTTCGTCGCATCTGGCAAGGCCAACTCAATCTCGAGCACCGGGAAGAGAGCCGACAACATTCGGGCCAAATCGGTCATGATGGACACTAAGTGCGCCCACCCACGCCTGGCATTGCTGACTGAGGCGCCCCAGTCTGACAAGGGGTGGCCCCGTGCGGAGCTTACTGACGAGTGGCGTCGTCGGTGCTGGAGCAGATACAGACCGACCTGAAGCCGGGCAACGCAAAGGCGGCAAAGGTCACAGGGGCCATGCTCCTGAGGGAATTCTTGATGTTGCGCGTCGCCCCGCTCCAGGCGCGAGCTCGCCCCTTGTGGAAGCTTGGAGATGGAGAAGACAAGACCCGCCTGAGGCCGGGGGCACTGCCTGACGACGAACTAGCTGCTGTCATGCGCCTCCTGGTTGGTGATAACCTGGAGTACCCGCCGAGCGCCTTCACTCCTTTGTTCCTTCGCAAGGACTGGGAGCCGCTCGTGGTCTCCAGGCTGACCTTTGACGCGTGCGGGCTAGAGCCGCATGCGCTCTCCGGGGCCCCGGCGGCGCCGAAGCCGGTGGAGCTATCTTCTGACGAGTCTCGCGGGGGGAAAGAAGAGGAGGGGGACTCGGAAGCGACCCTCGATGAGATGGGGGAAAACTCCCCCTTGAGCAAAGTCGAAATCCTCCACGCCCTTCCTGATGATGCCGAGGTCGATTCCCGCCGGGAGGAGGTAGAACTGCCCGTCATTCCGACAAGGAGCAGGTCGTCGTTGGTTCCTCGAGATGCTGCCCCCGTCTTGACGCCTCCCGGGGCCGGCTCCGGCCCTTCTGCTGTGCCGCCTTCTGCCGCCGGAGCCCGCGCGCCCACTTCTTAGGCCCCAACGCTTTCAGGCTTCAAGCTTCTCAAGCGGAGGGTGGAATACACCGCGGTGGACCAGTCAGTGCTTGATCTCCGTCTTGTTTTTGCTCATGTCGCTGCTTCCTGACTTTCGTCTTTGGTTGTCCAGGCCGCTGTCTGCGGCGAAGAAGAGGAAAGAGGGTACGACGGTTGCGCCCCTTCTGCTGAGAAAGGAGACGCGAGCGCTCGCACATCCCCAGCCCGGTCGTCTTTGCGAGGCCAAGAGGAGCATCACCGGGAGGAATCAGCCCCCGTGGCTCCGTTGGCCCCGGAGGTGCCGGCGTTTGGCCCGGCTGAAGAGGTCCCGACTGCTCCGGAACCCGCAATCTCCCAGGCCCTGGTGACGGCGTCGCCTCCTCCTACTGCCGCACCTCCACTCCCAGGTTCTTCTGCCTCTGCTGCTGTCCTGGAGCGTGCTCTTTTGGAGATGACCCAGTTGCAGGCAGATCTCCTGAGCGCAGACCCGGGCCTTGTGGCCAGGCGGCTGGAGCTGGCCTCTGGCTGGCTTCACTCCGACTCGGCGGTTCGCGCGACGCTGAGCCAGGCCGCGGCGTCTTCCGAGAAGGAGAAGCAGAGCGCTTTCAATGTTGCAGCCGATCGTGAGGTGGCACTGAAGGACGCCAAGGCCGCCCGCGACCGCTACCGAGAGCTGCAGGACGAGCTGAAGAGCCTGCGCGACAAGCACGCGGCCAGGTGAAGGAGGAGGGGATGATGTCCCGGGAGGACGCCGTCAAGAACCGTGACGCTGAGCTGGGGGAGTTGGGGAAGACGCAGGCCGCCAAGCGTAGCCGGCTGGAAGAGCTGGATCGGAAGGTGAAGGCGAGGGAGGCCGATCTTGATGCCAAGGCACGGATCCTGGCCGAGGACCGCGTGGCCTTTGCCGACCGCGAGGAGGGGTCTCGTGTGGCACTCAAGACACTCTATGAGCACGGCTTGGATAGGCCGCTGACCACTGATGAGGACGGCCCCGCCCTGCTGCTTCCCTTCTTGGTGAAGGCGCTCGAGGAAGTCGCGGATGATATCGGTCCCATGGCGGAGGCAGAAGCTCGCGTCCTGTCTTCAGCTGCATTGACTCGCGTCTTCAGCCATCTGCACCTCCGCGACCCCAACGCTTGTCTTGACGATCTGCTGGAGCCTGTGGCTGATGATCACTGTGCAGCCGCCGCCGCAGCTGTGCAAGGTCAGGTGGAGGCCCTGCCGAAGAAGTTCCTCGGCTTTGCCTCCGCACCCTTGTCCGGCGATGCCACCGATCCTGCAGCTGGTGGTGCAGGTGAATGTGACATTACCCGGGGAGGAGCATCTTCTGCAGGTGATGGCGTTATCCAGGGGTGACCTGCGGCTGCTCTCCTGTTTCGTTCTTGTAATATGCATCAGGCCTCGTGGAGGCTTTAAACTTTTCATTTGATATTGTGAGGACAATATGTTTTTTAATATTTGCTTCGAGATATTGCGATTTTCTTCCTATTTGCTTTGTGTTCTGCGTCGGCAGAGCCCGGCCTCGCGCATACCTCAACCACCATTGGGCCGACCGGAGACCAGGACGAACCAAGGAGTGAGGGGCTACGTGACCAGTTAGGCTCCCGAGTCGCGATGCTCAGGAGTCCCCCTTGACGCGCAAACAACTTATAGGGAGAGTACGCGAGGATAGATTAATGTTCTACGTCGGCAGAGCCCGGCCCCGCGCATACCTCAACCGCCATTGGGCTGACCGGAGACCAGGACGGACCAAGGAGTGAGGGGCTACATGACCAGTTAGGCTCCTAAGTCGCGATGCTCAGGAGTCCCCCTTGACGTGAAAACAATCTCCATACCTGCCCTCACCGAGGCCTCTAGAGGGGCGTGCGACGGCCAGGTCTGGGAGACCTGGTTGGGTGGCGTGCGCTTGGGCGTGACCCGAGCGCAGCCCCAGGTCCGGGAGACCTGGTTGGGTGGGATACGCTTGGGCGTGACCCGAGCGCAGCCCCCGTGCGCAGCCCCCTCGCACGGCTCTCCCGAGGGGTGGCGTTGCGGTGGGGCCGGACGCTGAGCTCTGGGGCTCCCTAAGGTTTGTACGGCCGTGAGGCCGCCCTCAGTTGTTTATCACTAGCGCGGAGCATAGTGCTTCCTCTTGTGCACGGGCATAGCCGCTCCTCGGCAGTGTCGACGGCCAGCGCGGAGCATGGTGCTTCCACTTGTGCGTGGGAGGGGGCCCCTCCACGAGGAGCACCCGGGGCATGTACAGCCCCGCCCTGACACGTGGCTTGCACGGCAGGGCTGCGAGGTGTATCTGGGCACTCGTGAGCCAGAGCGGGACTCACAAGGCCCTACCTCAAGGCGGGTTGCGCCTGGTCTTGGGTCTTTGATAGATGTGTGTTCCTGCGAGGCGGTTAGGTGCAAGTGCTCTACGTCCTCAGGTCCCGGCCCTCGAGCGAGCTCAACCGCCGGTGGTATGCCAGGTCGCGATGCCGTGGTCAAGGCCAGGGGGTGAGGGCTGGAGAGCTAGTAAGAGCTCCTGAGTCGCGATGCTCAGGAGCCCCCCTTTTAACGCGCAAGCGAATTGCATGATGAAGGGATGTACCCGTGGCGGGTGTCAATCGAACAGGTGATAATCATAGGTAGATTAAGCATGGAAGGCAAATCAGCTTGGGTAAATGCAGAAGGATACATGTCACTGGGTTAGGCCCGAGCGGCTTGGGGATGATGCAGCCCGAGGGGCGCCCCCAGTGAGGTAAGCTAAAGACATAAGCAAAAGGGATGCATGCCACAGGGACGGACCCACGCGTCCTGGGAATGATGCAGCCCGAGGGGCGCTCCCAGCTGAATGAATTGGAAAATGTCACCTGGTCACGTTGATGAAGAGATGTCGGGGCGGCTGAAGGCACGCGGCGAAGGGGTCGTTCCTTACGAGCCACCAGGGCCCTGAGCCTCGGGAAGCTCTGGGGGCTCAGGCTGTTCCTTGAGGACTGTCTCCATCTCCGCCAGGACGGCGCAGTGCCTGGCCTCCTGAGCCGCCAGGGCGTGCCGCAAGTTGCGCTGGTAGATGAACGACACGCTTGGCAAGCCAAAAGGAATGCGAACGTAGCTGCGCGGTGGACCCTTGCATTGGCCCACGCGCGAAGGCCAGAAAAGATCCTGAGAAGCGGCGCTGTTGAGCCCTGGTATGTCGACGCAGACGCGCAGCCCAGCATTCTCGCCTGGATGGGGAGCTGTGCCTCGTGAGCGGCGGTCGTCACGCATGGCCCGTGCGTCTTGCAGTTCCTGAGTGGTCTTGGTGATGAACTCCTGAGTGGTGGGCGCTCCTTGCCCTGTGTTCTCTTGAGGGAAACGTGCCGCGAAGCATGCCTCCAAGTGGTGCCCGAGAGCCTCCCTCGTGACGTTGGCAAGGTCTGAGGCCCTCCAGGAGAGAGCCCCCGAGCCCTGGCCGAGGAGGGCGCTGGGCGCGCCTTCCTATACGACAAAGGGAGATGCCCCTGGAGCGGGCGCTGATCCTGATGAGGTTCCAGCTGCGATGCCACCCTCCTGAGGTCCGGCACGGCACAACTGCTTCTTCTTCTTGGGGAGGCCTCGGGAGGATCCTCGCTTTTGTTGTCGGGGTCGTCGATTGCGGTAGGTTGAAAGGCGCGCTGGAGGGAGCACACCGCATCTCTTTCTTCACACGAGACCGTGATGATTCCGCCGCTTCCTAGCATCTTGAGGACATTGTACCCGTGGTGTGTCACTTCCATGAACTTGGCCAGGGATGGATACCCGAGGATAGCGTTGTATGGCAGACGGATGTGCGCGACGTCGAAGTCGATGAGCTCGGTGCGGTAGTTCTTGCATTCTCCGGAGGTGACAGGGAGGCGGACTTGCCCTATCGGTGTGGTGGAGCCGTCGGTCACTCCTGAGAAAGGCTTGGTGGGCTGAATGCTGGCCATATGGCACTTGGAGGTTGTCAAACGTGTCGACGGACAGGACGTTGAGCCCTGCGCCGCCATCGATGAGGGCCTTGGTAACTTGCACATTGCTGATAACTGGTGAACAAAGCATCGGGAGGGCGCCAGCGGTGGCTGGGCACTTGAGCTGATCTGCCGAGTTGAAGGTGATGGCACACTGGGACCACCTGAGCGGGCGCATAGCCTCGAGCTTGGGGAGGACTGCGTTCACTTCACGAGCCAACTGTTTGAAGATACGCTGCGAGGCTGGGGCTTGAGGTCCTCCCAAGATGCAGGCGATTGCACGCGGCTCCTGGAAGCTCCCAGCCCCCTCGTCTTGATGGTGGTCGTCATTCCTTCTTGGTGGCAGCGGCAGCGGGGGAAGACCGACGTTGCCCTGAGGACGATCCTCATGAGGCTGGTCCCTCCAGGTGCCCTCGCAAGGATGATCCTGCCAGCGGTCCTCACGAGGCCTGTCGCGCCACTCCTGGCGCGGGCCGAGGTCGTCCCAGCGTCCGCCTCCACGTCCTCCTCCTCGGCCGTAGCCCCGGTCGCTACGCTCGGGGCGTCGACCGAAGCGTCCTTCGTGAATGGCTCTGAGTTCTTGACAGTCGCTAGTGTTGTGGGTGTTCAGGTTGTGGAAGGCGCAGGACGGTCGGCTGCTCTTGGATGACTCGGGCTGGTCCCTGCCACGCTTGGTGTCCGGCTCCGCTACGAGCACGGCTGCTTCCTTGCGCTTCACGTCCTCAGCTCTTGCGCACTTGGTCGCCAGGTTGAACAGCTCCTGAGATGTGCACAGCTCCTCATGGATAGCCAGCTCCTCCTTCATCTTGATGTCGTGGACGCCGTCGGAGAACGCGGAGATGATGGCCTCGTCCGTCACCTTGGGGATCTTGAGGCGAGTGTTGTTGAAGCGCTAGATGTACTTCTGAAGGGTCTCTCCTGGTTGTTGCTTGATGCGGCGCAGGTCACCCACGGCCGGCGGGCGGTCGCGAGTGCCCTGGAAGTTGGAGACGAAGCGGTCGCGCATCTCGTCCCAGGAGGAGATCAAGCCTGGAGGCAGGTTCAGGAGCCACGAATGGACGCCGTCTTTGAGTACCATAGGGAACCAGTTCGCCATGAATTTCTCGTCGCCGTTGGCCGCCTCGATGTGAAGGAAATATGCCCTAGAGGCAATAATAAAGTTGTTATTTATTTCCTTATATCATGATAAATGTTTATTATTCATGCTAGAATTGTATTAACTGGAAACATAATAATTGTGTGAATACATAGACAAATAGACTGTCACTAGTATGCCTCTACTTGACTAGCTCGTTGATCAAAGATGGTTATGTTTCCTAGCCATTGACATGAGTTGTCATTTGATTAACGGGATCACATCATTAGGAGAATGATGTGATTGACTTGACCGAATCCTTTAGCTTAGCACTCGATCGTTTAGTATGTTGCTATTGCTTTCTTCATGACTTATACATGTTCCTATGACTATGAGATTATGCAACTCCCGTTTACCGGAGGAACTCTTTGTGTGCTACCAAACGTCACAACGTAACTGGGTGATTATAAAGGTGCTCTACAGGTGTCTCCGAAGGTACTTGTTGGGTTGGCGTATTTCGAGATTAGGATTTGTCACTGCGATTGTCGGAGAGGTATCTCAGGGCCCTCTCGGTAATGCACATCACTTAAGCCTTGCAAGCATTGCAACTAATGAGTTAATTGCGGGATGATGTATTACAGAACGAGTAAAGAGACTTGCCGGTAACGAGATTGAACTAGGTATTGAGATACCAACGACCGAATCTCGGGCAAGTAACATACTGATGACAAAGGGAACAACGTATGTTGTTACACGGTCTGACCGATAAAGATCTTCGTAGAATATGTGGGAGCCAATATGAGCATCCAGGTTCCGCTATTGGTTATTGACCGGAGACGTGTCTTGGTCATGTCTACATAGTTCTCGAACCCGTAGGGTCCGCACGCTTAATGTTTCGATGATGGTTATATTATGAGTTTTGATGTACCGAAGGTTTTTCGGAGTCCCGGATGTGATCACGGACATGACGAGGAGTCTCGAAATGGTCGAGACATGAAGATTGATATATTGGAAGCCTATATTTGGATATAATTTTACCGGAGTACCGAGGGGTTACCGGAACCCCCCGGGGGCTTAATGGGCCATAGTGGGCCTTTGTGCAGAAGTGGAGAGGCGGCCAGGGCAGGGCCGCGCGCCCCTCCCCCCTAGTCCGAATAGGATAAGGAGAGGGGGGTGGCGCCCCCCCTTTCCTTCCTCTCTCCCTCCTCTTTCCCCCTCCACTCCTAATCCACCAAGCCCCCTCCTGACCGGCCGCACCTCCCCCCTTGCTCCTTTATATACGGGGGCAGGGGGGCACCCTAGAGACACAACAATTGATCGTTTGATCTTTTAGCCGCGTGCGGTGCCCCCCTCCACCATAGTCCACCTCGATGATACTGTAGCTTAGGCGAAGCCCTGCGTCGGTAGAACATCATCATCGTCATCACGTCGTCGTGCTGACAAAACTCTCCCTCAACACTCGGCTGGATCGGAGTTCTAGGGACGTCATCGGGCTGAACGTGTGCTGAACTCGGAGGTGTCGTGCGTTCAGTACTTGATCGGTCGGATCGTGAAGACGTACGACTACATCAACCGCGTTGTGCTAATGCTTCCGCTTTCGGTCTATGAGGGTACGTGGACGACAGTCTCCCCTCTCATTGCTATGCATCACCATGATATTGCATGTGCGTAGGAAATTTTTTGAAATTACTACGTTCTCCAACAGTGGTATCAGAGCCAGGTTTTATGCGTTGATGTTATATGCACGAGTAGAACACAAGTGAGTTGTGGGCGATATAAGTCATACTGCTTACCAGCATCTCATACTTTGGTTCGGCGGTATTGTTGGATGAAGCGGCCCGGACCGACATTACGCGTACGCTTAAGAGAGACTGGTTCTACCGACATGCTTTGCACATAGGTGGCTGGCGGGTGTCAGTTTCTCCAACTTTAGTTGAACCGAGTGTGGCTACGCCCGGTCCTTGTGAAGGTTAAAACTGCATCGACTTGACAAACTATCGTCGTGCTTTTTGATGCGTAGGGTAAGAACGGTTCTTGCTAAGCCCATAGCAGCCACGTAAAACTTGCAACAACAAAGTAGAGGACGTCTAACTTGTTTTTGCAGGGCATGTTGTGATGTGATATGGTCAAGACATGATGCTAAATTTTATTGTATGAGATGATCATGTTTTGTAACCGAGTTATCGGCAACTGGCAGGAGCCATATGGTTGTCGCTTTATTGTATGCAATGCAATCGCCCTGTAATGCTTTACTTTATCACTAAGAGGTAGCGATAGTCGTAGAAGCATAAGATTGGCGAGACGACAATGATGCTACGATGGAGATCAAGGTGTCGCGCCGGTGATGATGGTGATCATGACGGTGCTTCGGAGATGGAGATCACAAGCACGAGATGATGATGGCCATATCATATCACTTATATTGATTGCATGTGATGTTTATCTTTTATGCATCTTATCTTGCTTTGATTGACGGTAGCATTATAAGATGATCTCTCACTAAATTTCAAGATAAAAGTGTTCTCCCTGAGTATGCACCGTTGCCAAAGTTCGTCGTGCCCAGACACCACGTGATGATCGGGTGTGATAAGCTCTACGTCCATCTACAATGGGTACAAGCCAGTTTTGCACACGCAGAATACTCAGGTTAAACATGACGAGCCTAGCATATGCAGATATGGCCTCGGAACACTGAGACCGAAAGGTCGAGCGTGAATCATATAGTAGATATGATCAACATAGTGATGTTCACAATTGAAAACTACTCCATTTCACGTGATGATCGGTTATGGTTTAGTTGATTTGGATCACGTGATCACTTAGATGATTAGAGGGATGTCTATCTAAGTGGGAGTTCTTAAGTAATATGATTAATTGAACTTAAATTTATCATGAACTTAGTACCTGATAGTATCTTTGTTGTCTATGTTGATTGTAGAGAGATGGCCCGTGTTGTTGTTCCGTTGAATTTTAATGCGTTCCTTGAGAAAGCAAAGTTGAAAGATGATGGTAGCAATTACACGGACTGGGTCCGTAACTTGAGGATTATCCTCATTGCTGCACAGAAGAGTTACGTCCTGGAAGCACCGCTAGGTGTACCACCTGCGCCAGCAACTGCAGACATTGTGAATGCCTGGCAGTCATGTGTTGATGACTACTCGATAGTTCGGTGTGCCATGCTTTACGGCTTAGAACCGGGACTTCAACGACGTTTTGAACGTCATGGAGCATATGAGATGTTCCAGGAGTTGAAGTTAATATTTCAAGCAAATGCCCGGATTGAGAGGTATGAAGTCTCCAATAAGTTCTACAGCTACACGATGGAGGAGAATAGTCCTGTCAATGAGCATATACTCAGAATGTCTGGGTATAACAATCACTTGATTCAACTAGGAGATAATCTTCCGGATGATAGCGTCATTGACAGAATTCTTCAATCACTGCCACCAAGCTACAAGAGCTTCGTGATGAACTATAACATGCAAGGGATGGATAAGACGATTCCCGAGCTCTTCGCAATGCTAAAGGCTGCGGAGGTAGAAATAAATAAGGAGCATCAAGTGTTGATGGTCAATAAGACCACCAGTTTCAAGAAAAAGGGCAAAGGGAAGAAGAAGGGGAACTTCAAGAAGAACAGTAAGCAAGTTGCTGCTCAAGAGACGAAACCCAAGTCTGGACCTAAGCCTGAGACTGAGTGCTTCTACTGCAAACAGACTGGTCACTGGAAGCGGAACTGCCCCAAGTATTTGGCGGATAAGAAGGATGGCAAGGTGAACAAAGGTATATGTGATATACATGTTATTGATGTGTACCTTACCAGAACTCGCAGTAGCACCTGGGTATTTGATACTGATTCTGTTGCCAATATTTGCAACTCGAAACAGGGACTAGAGATTGAGCGGACACTGGCTAAGGACGAGGTGACGATGCGCGTGGGAAATGGTTCCAAAGTTGATGTGATCGCCGTCGGCACGCTGCCTCTACATCTACCTTCGGGATTAGTATTAGACCTAAATAATTGTTATTTGGTGCCAGCGTTGAGCATGAACATTATATCTGGATCTTGTTTGATTCGAGACGGTTATTCATTTAAATCAGAGAATAATGGTTGTTCTATTTATATGAGTAATATCTTTTATGGTCATGCACCCTTGAAGAGTGGTCTATTTTTGATGAATCTCGATAGTAGTAATACACATATTCATGATGTTGAAGCCAAAAGATGCAGAGTTGATAATGATAGTGCAACTTATTTGTGGCACTGCCGTTTGGGTCATATTGGTGTAAAGCGCATGAAGAAACTCCATACTGATGGACTTTTGGAATCACTTGATTATGAATCACTTGGTACTTGCGAACCATGCCTCATGGGCATGATGACTAAAACGCCGTTCTCCGGAACTATGGAGCGAGCAACTGATTTGTTGGAGATCATACATACTGATGTATGTGGTACAATGAATGTTGAGGCTCACGGCGGGTATCGTTATTTTCTCACCTTCACAGATGATTTAAGCAGATATGGGTATATCTACTTAATGAAGCATAAGTCTGAAACATTTGAATAGTGCAAAGAATTTCAGAGTGAAGTTGAAAATCATCGTAACAAGAAAATAAAGTTTCTACGATCTGATCGTGGAGGAGAATATTTGAGTTACGAGTTTGGTCTACATTTGAAACAATGCGGAATAGTTTCGCAACTCACGCCACCCGGAACACCACAGCGTAATGGTGTGTCCGAACGTCGTAATCGTACTTTACTAGATATGGTGCGATCTATGATGTCTCTTACTAATTTACCGCTATCATTTTGGGATTATGCTTTAGAGACGGTTGCATTGACGTTAAATAGGGCACCGTCGCAATCCGTTGAGATGACGCCTTATGAACTGTGGTTTGGCAAGAAACCAAAGTTGTCGTTTCTTAAAGTTTGGGGCTGCGATGCTTATGTGAAAAAGCTTCAACCTCATAAGCTCGAACCCAAATCGGAGAAATATGTCTTCATAGGATACCCAAAGGAGACTGTTGGGTACACCTTCTATCACAGATCCGAAGGCAAGACATTCGTTGCTAAGAATGGATCCTTTCTAGAGAAGGAGTTTCTCTCGAAAGAAGTGAGTGGGAGGAAAGTAGAACTTGATGAGGTAACTATACCTGCTCCCTTATTGGAAAGTAGTTCATCACAGAAACCGGTTACTGTGAGACTACAGCAATTAGTGAGGAAGTTAATGATGATGATCATGGAACTTCAGATCAAGTTGTTACTGAACCTCATAGGTCAACCAGAGTAAGATCCGCACTAGAGTGGTACGGTAATCCTGTTCTGGAGGTTATGTTACTAGATCATGACGAACCTACGAACTATGAAGAAGCGATGGTGAGCCCAGATTCCGCAAAATGGCTTGAGGCCATGAAATCTGAGATGGGATCCATGTATGAGAACAAAGTGTGGACTTTGGTTAACTTGCCCAATGATCGGCAAGCCATTGAGGATAAATGGATCTTCAAGAAGATGACTGATGCTGACGGTAATATTACTGTCTATAAAGCTCGACTTGTTGCAAAAGGTTTTTGACAAGTTCAAGGGATTGAGTACGATGAGACTTTCTCACCCGTAGCGATCCTTAAGTCTGTCCGAATCATGTTAGCAATTGCCGCATTTTATGATTATGAAATTTGGCAAATGGATGTCAAAACTGCATTCCTGAATGGATTTCTGGAAGAAGAGTTGTATATAATGCAACCATGTCGATCCAAAGGGAGCTAACAAAGTGTGCAAGCTCCAGCGATCCATTTATGGACTGGTGCAAGCCTCTCGGAGTTGGAACAAACATTTTGATAGTGTGATCAAAGCATTTGGTTTTATACAGACTTTTGGAGAAGCCTGTATTTACAAGAAAGTGAGTGGGAGCTCTATAGCATTTCTGATATTATATGTGGATGACATATTGTTGACTGGAAATGATATAGAATTTCTGGATAGCATAAATGGATACTTGAATAAGAGTTTTTCAATGAAAGACCTCGGTGAAGCTGCTTATATATTGGGCATCAAGATCTAAAGAGATAGATCAAGTCACTTAATTGGACTTTCACAAAGCACATACCTTGACAAAGTTTTGAAGAAGTTCAAAATGGATCAAGAAAAGAAAGGGTTCTTGCCTGTGTTACAAGGTGTGAAGTTGAGTAAGACTCAATGCCCGACCACTGCAGAAGATAGAGAGAAGATGAAAGATGTTCCCTATGCTTCAGCCATAGGATCTATCATGTATGCAATGTTGTGTACCAGACCTGATGTGTGCCTTGCTATAAGTTTAGCAGGGAGGTACCAAAGTAATCCAGGAGTGGATCACTGGAAAGCGGTCAAGAACATCCTGAAATACCTGAAAAGGACTAAGGATATGTTTCTCGTTTATGGAGGTGACAAAGAGCTAGTCGTAAATGGTTACGTCGATGCAAGCTTTGACACTGATCCAGACGATTCTCAATCGCAAACCGGATACGTGTTTACATTGAACGGTGGAGCTGTCAGTTGGTGCAGTTCTAAACAAAGCGTCGTGGCGGGATCTACGTGTGAAGTGGTGTACATAGCTGCTTCGGAAGCAGCAAATGAAGGAGTCTGGATGAAGGAGTTCATATCCGATCTAGGTGTCATACCTAGTGCATCGGGTCCAATGAAAATCTTTTGTGACAATACTGGTGCAATTGCCATGGCGAAGGAATCCAGATTTCACAAGAGAACCAAGCACATCAAGAGACGCTTCAATTCCATCCGGGATCTAGTCCAGGTGGGAGACATAGAAATTTGCAAGATGCATATGGATCTGAATGTTGCAGACCCGTTGACTAAGCCTCTTCCACGAGCAAAACATGATCATCACCAAGGCTCCATGGGTGTTAGAATCATTACTGTGTAATCTAGCTTATTGACTTTAGTGCAAGTGGGAGCCTGAAGGAAATATGCCCGAGGCAATAATAAAGTTGTTATTTATTTCCTTAAATCATGATAAATGTTTATTATTCATGCTAGAATTGTATTAACCGGAAACATAATACTTGTGTTAATACATAGACAAACAGAGTGTCACTAGTATGCCTCTACTTGACTAGCTCGTTGATCAAAGATGGTTATGTTTCCTAGCCATTGACATGAGTTGTCATTTGATTAACGGGATCACATCATTAGAAGAATGATGTGATTGACTTGACCCATTCCTTTAGCTTAGCACTCGATCGTTTAGTATGTTGCTATTGCTTTCTTCATGACTTATACATGTTCCTATGACTATGAGATTATGCAACTCCCGTTTACCGAAGGAACGCTTTGTGTGCTACCAAACATCACAATGTAACTTGGTGATTATAAAGGTGCTCTACAGGTGTCTCCGAAGGTAATTGTTGGGATGGCGTATTTCGAGATTAGGATTTGTGACTCCGATTGTCGGAGAGGTATCTCAGGGCCCTCTTGGTAATGCACATCACTTAAGCCGTGCAAGCATTGCAACTAATGAGTTAGTTGCGGGATGATGTATTACAGAACGAGTAAAGAGACTTTTCGGTAACGAGATTGAACTAGGTATTGAGATGCCGACAATCGAATCTCGGGCAAGTAATATACCGATGACAAAGGGAACAACGTATGTTGTTACGCGGTCTGACCGATAAAGATCTTCGTAGAATATGTGGGAGACAATATGAGCATCCAGGTTCGGCTACTGGTTATTGACCGGAGATGTGTCTTGGTCATGTCTACATAGTTCTCGAACCCGTAGGGTCCGCACGCTTAAAGTTTCGATGATGGTTATATTATGAGTTTATGAGTTTTGATGTACCGAAGGTTGTTCAGAGTCCCGTATGTGATCACAGACATGACGAGGAGTCTCGAAATGGTCGATGCATGAAGATTGATATATTGGAAGCCTATATTTGGATATCGGAAGTGTTCCGGGTGAAATCGGGATTTTACCGGAGTACCGAGGGGTTACCGGAACCCCCCGGGGGCTTAATGGGCCTTAGTGGGCCTTTGTGGAGAAGAGGAGAGGTGGCCAGGGCAGGGCCGCACGCCCCCCCTTTCCTTCCTCTCTCCCTCCTCTTTCCCCCACCACTCCTAATCCAACAAGGAAAAGGGAGGAAGTCCTACTCCCGGTGGGAGTAGGACTCCTCCTGGCGCGCCCCCTCCTGGCCGGCCGCACCTCCCCCCTTGCTCCTTCATATACGGGGGTAGGGGGGCACCCTAGAGACACAACAATTGATCGTTTGATCTTTTAGCCATGTGCGGTGCCCCCCTCCACCATAGTCCACCTCGATAATACTGTAGCGGTGCTTAGGCGAAGCCCTGCATCGGTAGAACATCATCATCGTCATCACGCCGTCGTGCTGACAAAACTCTCCCTCAACACTCGGCTGGATCGGTGTTCGAGGGACGTCATCGGGCCGAACGTGTGCTGAACTCGGAGGTGTCGTGCGTTCGGTACTTGATCGGTCGGATCGTGAAGACGTACCACTACATCAACCGCGTTGTGCTAACGCTTCCGCTTTCGGTCTACGAGGGTACATGGACAACACTCTCCCCTCTCGTTGTTATGCATCACCATGATCTTGCGTGTGCGTAGGAATTTTTTTGAAATTACTACGTTGTCCAACACGATGCTCAGCTCGTAGAGCTGGAAGAACTTCGCGGGGTCGAGGGTGCCGTCATAGCGAGGAGGCAGATCCATCTTGAACTTGCCCGGCCAGGCGACGCTACGCAGCTCGGGGGTGAAGGCGCGGCAGCCGGCCGTGGTTGCCGGGGCCCGTCTCAGAGGTGGATCTTGGTCTTGATGAGGCCCGCGTGCCGCCACCGCAGGTAGTGCGCGGTCTTGGCGAGGCGGCGCGGGGAGCGCAGGTGCAGCTTCTCGCGGCCGAGGAATTTCTTGGCAGCTTCTCTCTTCGCGCGCGGGCACCGGGCGTGGTGGGTCGCGCCGTGGGGCCGCGCGCCTTGGCACAAAGGCACCGTCTTGGGGCAGAGGTGGTGGTGGCGCTCCATGAGCCACGTCGCCCGTGGCTGGCGGATGGCGAGGCAGAGAGAGGGACGGCCCCGGGGAGCCCCCTGCGGTGCGGACGAGCTCGGCGACGCGGTCGAGCCAGACCTCGTAGAGGTTGTCGACCGGGGGGTAGCGCAGGAGCTCGTTCGCCATGAGGAGCGGGGCCTGCGCGTCCATGGGAGCGCGCGTGCGTGGGACGAGGAACCGGCCGGGGTCAGTGATGGAGTGGCGGTGCGGCCGTCCTGCCGCACCGACAGGTACAGCGAGGATGCTTGCTGCTCGTTCCCCGCCGAGCCGGTGGCGGCGTTGGCGGCAGGCGACGGGGAACGACGAGGTGGCCCGCCGACGGGAGCCGTCTAAGCAACGCGGGCGGTCAGGGCAGCCCGGCGCTCAGCTCGAGCACGGCGAGCGTCCGCCATGGAGACGACGGAGCAACGAAGCGCCGACCGACGGAAGGGAAGCTACGGCGCACCCCTACCTGGCATGCCAAATGTCGGATCACGGATTCCGGCAAAGCCCTCAAGGTTCGAACACTGGGGTGCGCGCGGAGATTTCCTCCCTACCGATCTACGCCCAAGCTCGCTAAGATCTCGCGGACGAACTCGACGAACTTGCAACACAAAGACACAAGATTTATACTGGTTTGGGCCACCGTTGTTGTGTAATACCCTACTCCAGTGTGTGGTGGTGGATTGCCGCTTGGGCTGATGAAGAACTGTACAAAGGGAAGAACGACCTCCTGAGGTTGAGGTGTTCTTGTGTTCGGTGTGTGGCTAAGGATTGGCTCAAGGCTCGCTTGCTTGAGAGCTCTCTACCAGATGCCTCTAGTGTGGTGTCTAGTTCTACTTATATAGTCCCTGATCCTCTCCCCAAATATTGAGCGGGAAGGGAGCCAACAACGGCGGCCAATTTGAAAGGGACAGCTAGTACAAGCTATCCTGACAAAAGCGGTCTTCGCCTGCGAAAGGGCTCTGGTGATGACGCCATCTTGGGCTCCATGGTGACCTCCGTCCTGCTGGCTTGCTGGTCTTGGTCTCGTTGCACTGATATCGAAACCTTTGCCTGATGCCTCGGTACTCTGCGCCTGCGCTTGCCCCCTCAGCACCAAAGAGGAAAGAAGGACGGTGCGCGCGCTGCCGCCCGCCTGGTGTCGATCGTCATGGCTCACGTCACGAGAGCCTCGCGAGGTTTGCCCCGCCTTGATATCTCCGCTCCTCGTGAGCCTGCCTTGAGAGGCCGCTCCTGAGGAGGTCTTGCGTCGTCCGCCTCGCGAGGCTTGGCCCCTCGCGAGGGTCTTGAATGCCTTGTTGATGAAGATGGGCCGTGCAGGCCTGCTAGCAAAGCCACGTCGTGGGCCGCAGGCAGGCAAGTCTGGGGACCCCCGTTCCCAGAACGCCGACACTTCCGTGGCTTACAAGTAGATGCAACCGATCGCCATCGATACAGTTGTTACAGAGGATTTTAAGATAGCTACGGGAGAGAGGGAGAGAAGATATGTTGTTGAGATTACAAGTAGAGATAAACATAAATTCTAACACCCTCCCTTAATCTCAACTATCCTAGGTTCAGATTCCTCTTGAATTCTTCAAATGGTTTTGCTGGCAGTGCCTTGGTAAATCCATCGGCTACTTGATCTTTGGAGGGGATAAACTGTATCTCAAGTTTCTTCTGCAACTCTTTCACGCACAAAGTGAAAGTCAATTTCAATATGTTTTGTTCTGGCATGGAATACAGGATTTGCAGATAAGTATGTTGCACCCAAGTTGTCACACCGAAGACATGAGATACGATTCAACTTAACTCCTAGTTCCTCAAGTAGTGACTCCAACCAAATAATTTCTGCAGTGGCATTTGCCAAAGATTTATACTCAGCCTCTGTACTTGACCTTGATACTGTTGCCTGCTTTCTTGCACACCAAGAGATGAGATTGGACCCAAAAAAGACTGCAAAGCCTCCAGTTGATTTTCTTTCATCACTACAACCTGCCCAATCAGCATCAGAAAATGCACTCACAAGTGTAGAATTGGAACGTCTGAAATTAAGGCCCAAACTCACAATGTGTTTTCCATATCTCACAATCCTCTTGACAGCTGACCAGTGTACAGTGGTAGGAGCATGCAGATACTGACAGACTTTGTTAACAGCAAATGAGATATCTGGACGTGTAAGTGTCAAGTACTGTAATGCTCCAACAGTGCTTCTATACCTTGTACTTTCTACCTCTTGAAGAGGCTCCCCTTCATAAGTTGAGAGTCTTTCTGAAGAGGACAATGGAGTAAGTGCAGGTTTACAGTTTTTCATGCCCATGCGAACCAGAAGCTCATTGGCATATTTCTCTTGATTCAAAACAATGCCATCCTGAGTTTTCTTAACCTCAATGCCTAGAAAGAAGTGTAGATCTCCTAGATCCTTCAAGGCAAACTCTGAGCTCAAGTCATGTAGAAGAGCATTAGTAGCATCTTGTGATGAACTTGCCACAATAATATCATCAACATAGATAAGCACAAAAATGATCACTTTTGCCTTATTGTAAATGAACAGTGATGTATCAGCCCTTGATGCAAAGAAACCAAGACATCTTAATTGAGTGCTCAACCTAGAGTACCATGCTCAAGGTGCCTGTTTTAACCCATAAAGTGACTTGTGAAGTTTGCATACATAATGTGGTATTTTCTTACTCACATACCCAGGTGGTTGTCTCATGTAGACTTCCTCTTCTAGAACACCATGCACAAACATGTTCTGTACATCCAGCTGACGCAAACTCCATCCCCTGGACACAACAATAACTAGTACAAGTCTTATTGTACCAGCTTTCACAACAGGACTAAAGGTATCTTCATAATCTATACCATAACGTTGTTTAAAACCCTTTGCAACCAACCGTGCCTTGTACCTGTCAACAGTTCCATCTGCCTTCTTTTTAACTCTGTACACCCATTTGCAATCAATAATATTTTTACCTCTCTGGTCTGGCACGAGATGCCAGGTTTTATTTTTCATGAGTGCAGGGTATTCTTCATCCATGGCTTTCTTCCACCTTGGATCATCAAGTGCCTCATTCAACGTTGTTGGTTCACCTGAGATACACAACATACCATATCGTGTAGTGCCATCAGTACGTATTTTTGGATTCTTTATACCTTTCTGTAGACGTGTCATGACTCGTGTAGAAGCTGCTGGCTGTACACGCTGCATAGGAGAGTCTTCTGCAGAAGATCCAGGTGATCCTGTTGGAGTCGCCACAGAAGATCCAGGTGAGTCTGGTGTGGCCCCGTCTCCACCAATCATCCTGGTGTCCACGGAGTCTGCGGATGCAGGAGATCCCACCTCATCTAGCGCATGTATGCAGGGGGACAGCGACGCGGAGCACGAGGGGGATGCGGCCCCGCTGGCTGGTGACGTGGAGATGCGGGGCTGGCTGAGCGAGGGAGCGCGCCCGCGCCTGCTGAGCCCATGATCCGAGGACGATTGCGTCCCGCGATCCGAGGCCAACCGCCACACAAGAGTTGCTGGCGCCGCCAAATCAGCTCCGTTTTCAGCGCCATTTTCGTCTTCTTGCGGCACATGAAATATCCCTTCGTTTTGATCATGCTGAGCACCGTTTTGAGTGCAGTTTTCGTTGCCAACCTACACAGGGACAAGAGCAGAACTGGTGCTAGCACTATTATCATCATTTTGGTCAGTGCAATTGTCTCCCCCTTGATCAAAACTCCGGATATTTTCAGGAAGGAGAAGAATTTCTTTTTGAAGGAGGGCACCGGCATTGGGATGTAGAGATGCAAACGGAAAGATGGACTCATCGAATACAACATCTCTGGATATATAGATTCTTCCTGTAGGGACATCCAAGCACTTGATTCCTTTGTGCATGGGACTATCCTAAGAACACACATCTCTTTTAACGAAAAGCAAGTTTACGTGTATTGTAGGGCCGAAGATTTGGCCAACATGCACAACCAAAGATGCGAAGAGATGTGTAATCTGGTGTTATACCAAGTAGTTGTGTGATGGGTGTTTCAAGTTTGATGACCTTACTAGGAAGCAGGTTGATAAGATATGTAGCAGTGAAGAAAGCTTCATCCCAGAATTTAAGTGGCATGGATGCATTAGCTAGTAATGCAAGCCCTACATCAACAATATTACGGTGCTTTCTTTGAGCAGACCCTTTTTTTGGTGAGCATGAGGGCAAGAAGCATGATGAGAAATGCCAAGCTTTTGAAAGAATGAGTTGAGTTTCTCACACTCACCTCCCCAGTCTGTTTGCATGGCAATAATTTTAGAGTTCAGTTTGCGTTCAACAAGGGTTTGGAACTTGATGAAAACTTGGAATACATCGGATCTTTTCTTTAACAAGTAAATCCAAGTAAATTTATTATAGTCATCAATGCAGCTTACATAATAGGAAAATCTTCCAACGGAAGTGGGGGCTGGCCCCCATACATCTGAAAATATGAGTTGCAATGGTGCAGTGGACACACTAGTAGAGATAGGGTAAGGTAATTGATGACTTTTTGCTTGTTGACACGGATCACAAACTGGCTCAACACTAGGCTCATAAGAGAGCTTATTCTTGCTAAGGACATATCTAACAATTACTGAGGACGGATGACCCAAGCGACTGTGCCACTTTGCTGAGGATGGCTTGGTGACGAGATACGCTTGTTTATTTGACGCTGATGATGATGATGAAATGAATGGGTAGGGACCTCCCACACACCGTCCTCTAAGAATGATTCTCCGCATGACCAGATCCTTAACCAAGAAAAATAGGGATGAAACTCTATGAGAACATGATTATCACGAGTGAATCGATGAACAGAAAGAATACTTTTTGCTGCTTCAGGAACGTGTAGAATATTTTTCAGATGTAAATTTTTTATGGGGTTTTTAACAATTGAACTACCAATATGTGTTATTGCCATACCAGAACCGCTTGCCGTGTGGATTTGATCGCCTCCGTTGTACTTCTCTCACATCGTCAGCTGATCAAGTTCTCCTGTGATGTGATTGGTGGCTCCCGTGTCGGCATACCAATTGGTATCTACGCCGTAGGTGGCTGCATGCGCCGCCTTCTCTTCTGGTTCTCCATCTTCATAGCGCCACCAGCAGAGCCGCGCCCCCCTGGAAGATATTTGAGGCATATCTGGCACTCAGGGTTGTCGCGCTGCTGCTGATCACGCACCTGTTGCAGTTGGTTTTGTCGCTGGCGTCCTCTGTAGCCGTTGCCACCGCGAGCAAGAGAGGGTTGCCGATCTCCACGGTCGTGCCCCCTTGTGCCACGCCCGCGGTAGGGTTTCCCGCGACCTTGGCCGCGGCCCTTGTAGGCTGCGTTTGCAGACGTGTGGAAGCCACCAGAAGACGCGTCGCCTAACATCTCCATTCTATGGTCGAAAGCAGAGATTTGGGCAAAGAGGTCGTCGGCGGTGATCGTGTTCTTGATGGCGCCGATCGCCGCGACCACGGGATCGTAGTCACGGTCCAGCCCTGCGAGGATGTAGTCCACCATCTCCGGGTCAGAGACCGGACGGCCAGCGGCTGCTAGCTCATCGCCAAGACTCTTCATCTTAGCCATAAAGGTAGAGCTTGACATGGTGCCCTTTTTGGTGTTGGTGACCGCAATTCTCAGATTTGTAATCCGAGACTGCGATTGGGACGCGAAGATGGCTGTCACCGCTGTCCACAACTCGAAGGTGGAATCCTTCCCGATGACCTGCGCAAGTATCTCTGGAGTCATGGAGTTCAGTAAATATGAGAGCACTTGTTGATCTTTGGCGATCCAGGCCGCATACAGCGGGTTCGGCACCATGGCCGTGGTCTTGTCCGCCTGCGTGGTCTCCACCGTTTTGGGCGGAGCTGCGTCGCTGCCAGCAAACCAGTCACATGCGCACCTCGCAGGGCTGGTAGGACTTGTGCCTTCCAGAGGATGAAGTTTCCTCTTGCAAGCTTCTCAGTCAGCGGTGACCCGAGGTTGAGGGCGACAGACGACGAGGAAGACATGGCGACGGCGGCGGCGGTTGTGGTTTGTGGTTTGTGGTTTTTTTGTTGTGGCTAGATGTGTAGGGAAGAGGTGGCTCTGATGACCGTGTTAGGTTTTTGGGAAGCGTTCCTACTCCCTCGTAAGGGAGCCGCGATGGGTTATATTGACGTGAGGCAGAAGCCCTGCCGTGGCTTACAAGTAGATGCAACCGATCGCCATCGATACGGTTCTTACAGAGGAGTTTAAGATAGCTACGGGAGAGAGGGAGAGAAGATATGTTGTTGAGATTACAAGTAGAGATAAACATAAATTCTAACAATTTCTTGTCCGTGTACCTGATGTTGCTCTCGATATGCACTTACATGTGACAACGTGGCATCTCTATACATTGCTCCACACGTATAATATGTTACGTAAAACCTTTAAATCTCAACCATTACTATTTTGATCGGACGGTGTAAATAATATTAACCTATGTGGACGAACCTAATGGCTTCTTTGCCTTCTGTATTATCTATATCTATATCTATACCTATATATATGTACCTATACGTATACCTATACCTATACTTACTAATAAAGCAAGGTGATATTTTTAGTTTCGTCCCGCAATTAGTATTTTTTGGTTAATTTTTGCACGTACTAGCGGTCGGTCCGTCACACAACTTGAACACACAACGTCACGTTCGACAGCTCGACCAACTAAGCTGGATCACAAGATCTGAGAATACAATGTTGATTAACCTATTAAATAGTCCCATCTTGCTCGTTTAGATCTAATTTTTCTAATTTATATACGTCTTGATTTTTTCAGGGTATCGAGGAGCCATCTCAGGAATCCTTAAGGAGGAAATAAGACATCTCATAATAAGGAAAGATATTGAGAGAATAAGGAAAGAAAGAGGGATTGAGAGAATAAGGAAAGGAAGAGGGATTTCAGACGTGATTACGAAAACAAAGAAGGAAAGAGGAACGATATAGAAGGAAAGACGGAATTAAATAAGAAGGCAACCCAGCGTCTGTCGTGACCGAGGATCGGCCATGATTGAGGACTCAAGAAGGATTCCATCTGTGAAAGATGTGAAGTAAAAGGATATATTGGAACAAAAAGCATGTACGTCACAACTCAATTATGAGTCAGGAATATATAGAAAACATGTGTACAATTATTTTTGATGGAACATGCAAGTTGAGTTTAACTTGAACACATACAAAAATAGATGTCTTTGCACTAGAAAAGAAAACTTAGATCATGGCCGATCAAGATTTTGAGTTATTTAAAAAATTTAATGAGATGAACTAACGTGCGGCTTACACAACATCACCCACGACGGACGTGAAAGTAGCATGCAATCGGCTCATAATCACATGTGCGGCCGATCCCCCATATCAAAAGGTGTGGCGCCCATCACGTTGGAAGGCATGAGCTGACACGCCCGTGCATAAATAATACAATTTGATTCATATACTAATTCCCAAATAATAAAAAGAAATAAAGTATTACATATATATTATTTCTTTAAAATTAGCTTATAGGGCTTAAACATAAAAATTTAACCAGTAAAACAGGAGATAAGATTAAAGCTAAAGTAAAGTATAATCCAATTCAAATCAAAGTAGACTATATTTTTTTAATTCGACAAGAAAAATTAATATCAACACTTCGCCTCATATACCGAGACAATTTTTAATTATCCTCCAAAAAATATTATAATTTTCATAGAAGGTATGAGGCTTATTTAGTTAATGAGCTGATGAATTTCTTCTTTGTGTCTAAATTTGTTGAACCGCTTTGTTTGTAACTGAATTGGTACGTATTTTGTTTAGGTGCACATGCCACAGTTGAACTACTTCTTTATATTAGAACTGTTGACGTCAAGAACTAAGATATGATGTTGTAATACTAATATTTGACATATCGAATAACTCAAGAAAAAAATTATGTATAACACACGCAAAAGAAACTATGTCTAAATCATGATAAAAATCTTCATTTTTTGTTGGTCATATGCTATATTTTTTTGAGAACAAAATAAATTATCATTCTTATTTTTTTGCTCGTCTCAGAAGCACTCGTCACCAAAGTACAAGGAGTTGGACTCGGAGTCCCTGCTATTTGCGACACAAACTCCGCATTTTTTCTCTGTTATATTATACAAAGATAGGGGATCATTGTACAACGCTCCTAATATTATGTTGTTTCTCATCTAACAGTGTGGAGGATTTCAAGAACTTTGTTTATGTCATCATGTCTTTGACGTGAGCCATTGCATTAGTGAAGTTAGGTTTTTGTCTCCCGTTGCAAGGCATGGGCATTTGTGCTAGTATGTATATAATAGATATTGGTGTTAAGGTTTGTTATTCCCTATGCAAGCACGAAAGTAAATAGTTATGTAATGAAATTATATCCTACTTGTGGTACATTATTCGGTGTTAATTATGCTTAATGCTTTCTTATGAGATTATTCGTTTCTTGGTTGGTCGCTTCCCAATCTTTTGCTATCCTTCATTTTGCACTAAGTATATATGATCTCTACTTGTGCATCCAAAAACCATTAAACCAGTTTTGCCACATGAATCCACTATACCTACATATATGCGGTATTCTTTTGCCGTTCTAAGCAAATTTGCGTGTGCCATCTCTAATTTTCAAAATAAACTTCTCTTTTGTGTGTTCGTTTCGCTCGCGCAGCGGTGAGGGGTGGCTAATATTTTCCATGCTAGATGTGTTATTCTGACGATGAGTGTTTATTCACTTGTCATTGCACGAGAGTAAGGCAAAGGTATTAGGGATGCCAGTCCCAAAATAAAAAATGAATTTACTTTATGTTGTCAAAAAATAAATTCCTTGGAAAGTGTTGGTATGGAAGGCAACCGTGGATTCGGCTAGCCATGGAAAGTGAAAGTATGGTTGAAAAAGGAATAAAATTTATTTTCTGTTTGGGAACCGCCTATGATATATGTAACATGGAAAGTGTTGGATACTCTAAGTCATTTTCGTTGGTGCGAAGGACACACCTCCCAAAATGTTTTTATCTGTAAGTTTTTTGCTTTGAGGTCTGGCACCTCTACAAATCCCTACTTCCCTTTGCGAAGGGCCTTTCTTTTACTTTAAGCACTTTTTAATTTGAGTCTCCATCTTCTCTTATAAAAAGCACCAACTAGGGGGCAACATGATCGTACGTGAGTATTGGGTGTAGCTAATATGCGAGTGTGTTTCATGAATGGATCAGTGATTGAGCATGATGGGCTAGGGATAACTTATTTTAGCATTGATATTTTGCAAGATATGGTTGCTTGTTGATATGCTTGGGTATTTAAATTATCATGTCAAAACTAGACTATTGCTTTGAACAATGTAAAAGTCAAAATGTCCATGCTATAAAGAAAAGAAATATGATATGACATGTTTGGCAGCATTCCACATCAAAAATTCAGTTTTTATCACTTACCTACTGGAGGACGAGTAGGAGTTAAGCTTGGGGATGCTGATACGTCTCCAACGTATCTATAATTTTTTATTGTTCCATGCTGTTATATTATCAATCTTGGATCTTTTATAATCATTTTATAGTCATTTTATATCATTTTTTGGTACTGACCTATTGGTATAGTGCCAAGTGCCAGTTGCAGTTTTCTGCATGTTTTTTACATCACAGGAAATCAATACCAAATGGAGTCCAAACGCAACGAAACTTTACGGAGATTTTTTTTGACCAGAAGGAACATAATTGGCCCTGGCTGCGCCCGGGGGTGATCCGAGGAGAGCACAACCCACTAGGGCGCGCCAAGAGACCCAGGCGCACCCTGGTGGGTTGTGCCCACCTGGTGTGCCCCCCGGACCGCCTCTTTGATCTATAAATACCCCAATATTCCAGAAACCCTAAAGGCATCAACGAAAATCAATTCGAGCCGCCGCAGAGTCCAGAACCACCATATCCAATCTAGACACCATCTCGAATGGGGTTCACCACCTCCATTGGTGCTTCTCCGATGATGCGTGAGTAGTTCTTTGTTGACCTTCGGGTCCGTAGTTAGTAGCTAGATGGCTTCCTCTCTCTCGCTGACTTCTCAATAGAATGGTCTCTTGGAGATCCATATGATGTAACTTTTTTGCGGTCTGTTTGTTGGGATCGATGAACTTTGACTTTATGATCAGATCTATCTTTTTATATCCATGAAAGTATTAGAGTTTCTTTGATCTCTTTTATGCATGATTACTTATAGCCTTGTATTTCTTCTCCGATATTTGGGTTTTGTTTGGCCAACTTGATCGATTTATCTTGGAATGGGAAGCACTACTAGGGAAAAGCCTAGCAGTAGCGCGGGTATTTTACCTATCATTAGCGCGGGCTGCCGCGGTACTCTTAAGGCGATATAGCTAACATGTAGCAGTTGCGCGTCTCATCCCACTAGTACAAAACAGGGCTTTCGTCACAGGGCAATATTCACATTAGTCCCGGTTCAGTCACGAACCGGGACTAATGTGAGTATTGGTCCCGGGTCGTGCGGCTAAGGCATTAGTCCCGGTTCACCTGGGCCCTTTAGTCCCGGTTGGTGCCACGAACCGGGACTAAAGGGTGCGATGCCCATTAGTACCGGTTGGTGGCACCAACCGGGACTAAAGGACCTTTAGTCCCGGTTGGTGCCACCAACCGGTACTAATGGGCTTTGAGGCATTAGTACCGGTTCATGGCACGAACCGGTACTAAAGGGCCCATCAAACTCTACCCCCCCACCCCCGTGGACCGCCTTTTTCAGTTTTAGAAAAAACAAAAGAAAATGATGGAAATGTCAAAAAGATAAAATAAAATAAGTTTCCCATGTGATATGTGGTCTAGTTGTTGGGAAAATTAACAAATATGAATTTCGACTTTATTTGCAAAATCTCTCTGGAATTTCTTAAAATGGGCATAACTTTTGCATACGAACTCGGATGAAAAAGTTTTTTATATGAAAAATCATCTACTCGAAAAGTTACATCCGTTAAACATTTTCAAAATCCTCAAAAACCTAACAGAAAAAAAGATACGGGGCTTTTAAGATCTGGAGAGGCAAAAAAATTCAAAAAATTTCAAATTGTGGTCAAACTGTGGTCAAACAATGGTCAAACTAATTATTCTAGAATATTAGTGTTACTAAATAATTATTTCAGTTTTTTGAATTTTGGTCAAATATGGTCAAACTGTGGTCAAACTAATTATTGCAGAAATATTAGTGTTACTAAATAATTATTGTTTTTTAAAACAATAGTTTCAACTCAAACAGTGAAATGTGTCACTTCATGCTCAAGCTAAATTCCTGTGGGTTAATAGAATTGACATCTTACTATTGTCAGGAAAACAACAAGGGCAGACTTGGAAACGAGGGAGAATAGAACCCGGAAGTTAAGCGTGCTCAGGCTGGAGTAGTGAGAGGATGGGTGACCGTCTGGGAAGTTAGATGATTTGGAATGATGAGGGGTGATTAGAGATTAGAGGATAAATTGAGCAGTGATGAGGGGTGGTGATTAGAGATTAGAGGTTAAAATAATTCAGAAATTTGAAAATCAAAAAAAAATTTAAAAAAAAATTCGAAAAAGAAATTTTCAAAAAAAAAATATCATAAAATTTCCTTTAGTCCCGGTTGGTAACACCAACCGGGACTAAAGGTGGAGCTCCAGGCTGCGTCCACGTGGACGGCCTTTAGTCCCGGTTCGTGTAAGAACCGGGACTAAAGGGGGGAGGCATTAGTAACGACCCTTTAGTCCCGGTTCAAAAACCGGGACTAAAGGCCCTTACCAACCGGGACAAAAGCCCCCTTTTCTACTAGTGTCCAACGCTACTGCAAAACATGGCTAGCCGTAGCGAGCCTGAGTGCAACGCGCTGCTGCTAATATCTGAAGCGCTTTTTACCAGAAAGCTCTACTGGTAAAGGGGGTGCTACTGCTAACTTTACTTCCCTCGCTACTGATAGTTTTATTAGTTTCTGTTTTTTTCTGCATATTTGTTTTGTATTTGAACATGCTTTATACAATAATCTTTAGCATATCATACACATACAAATGTAATCATAGCATATACATACAAATAGTCTCATCAAATCATGTCATCATCATAATCATCATCCAACACAAAGTGGTCTCGTCATCATCTCGAAAATAGCGATACAAGTCTCGATTACTTGCAACTACATCGTCATCCACCTAAACAAGGATATACGCGAGAAGAGTTATCACTATGAGTGAGAGCGGAACTATGCAGTACATGAGTTCGTATCCCTCTGTCGCATTAGCGTGAACCTAAACTAACTACTGGTTGTCGCTAGGAAACCAGAAACCGGTACACCTGGGCCTGACACTCGGGCCACTCATCGTATACTCCTGGCATAGAACTTCTTCGCCATCGATGATCTATGCACCTGCATCGTCACATGAGTCGATGATATGCAACATATATAGTTGAGCAACAGAAAGAGACAGACGTGGCAAAAAATAGAAGCAACATATCATAAGCATAAATAACAAAGCTGATCGTACCCAAAATGCCCTAACTAGAGTTATCTTCACTAGTCGAGGAGGACGGTTTAATTACATCACAAATAAAGTTTTGTCGTCCATAACTCAATGTTTCGTCATACAAAAAGTATGGACTAAACGGACACATTGTCATATATCGACAATCACCCAACATGTCATGCCATCCATCCAAGTCAGGGAGATAGTCCCCGAGCCTAGTGAAAGGCTTCAGGTCGAGACGCTGAGCGGCTATGCGTGTTCGGACGTCTTCCCGCTACATTTGTACTTCTTCGTAGAACATCCCTATTTTTTCGACGACCTCCTTCATGATCATTTGGGCAAGTTCACGCTGGATGTGATAGAACTCAGCTCGAAGTCGATGATCCTCGATATCTCCTAAGTTCTTTGCCCATTGCAGAATACGGGCATCGCGGATGTTGGTGACATGCGAAGGTTCTTATGATCCCGTCTGTACTCCAGCATGTGGTGTAGGACATAGAATCCATCATTAAGAGAATCACTCGGTTCCTGGATGCAGCAGAAGTCAGTCTTATGGCCGAAGGAGGGCCTGTCGTAACTTTTCTTCTTGTCCTTGACCTCTCCACCCCGTACGCCGTAGTAAAACATAGCAATGTCGAGAATAGACTTGATGTGGGTGTAATCCTTTTTGTTAATGTTCTTCGACGAGTCCAAGTAAAGAGCGTGGGAGTATCTGGGGTAGAGGATGATGAGGACGGCGCGCCCGCCTCTGCGCAATATAAGTACACCTCAAATTAATTAGCGTCCACCGTGCAAATGGATGATTGAAATCGAAGGAAGGATATCCACGCGGACGACTTACAGGGGATGATAAGGCATGACAATCGCCTCCTTGTCCTTATTGGCAAGCATGAAACTGGCGATGTAGTCCCTTGCGTATGCACGGTGCTTTGCGCAGACTCCCAAGAAGCCCTCGTGCGTGAAGTACGGGTCAGCGACACAGATATAAGGTATCTACTCAACCCCGATGAGGTAGTTCATGTGCAAGGCATAAAGGCGGAGAAACGTAAAATCCAGCTTCTTCACGTGAAACATGTCGAAGATGTAATCGAATCGAAGGAAGAACTTCTCCGCGGGGAATGTGTCGACGTACGACAATTGCTGCGGCACGTTAACCACGTAGAGTTGGTATCCTGGATTTTTCGAGGCGATGAGGCCTTTCTCTATCCGCAACACGTCGTCATGAAGTCTCCTTAGATCGCCGAATCTGGCCCCTAGCGCTGCTTTAGGTAGGATTGGTTCACCGGGGATATACCATGTTGCCGCACCCGGGATATGTATACGGTCTTGAACCCGAGGCTACTGAGGCGGCTGGATCATAGAAGCAGCTTTGTTGCCTTTCCTTGGTCTCTTCCTATGCTTCTTTCCTACCGGAAGGTCGTCTATAATACGTTCAGCCTCCGGAGGCGGCAATTCAGGCACCGACTCATGACGCGCAAACCCTGAGTACTCATCATAGGCGCCAGTATTGAGATACTATTGAGTGTCATCATCATCCTCATCCTCATCTATGGTGACATCATCAGCGACTAATGGAGCCTCTTCCTCACCCCATCTGCTATCACCCAGCACGACAGCCGACGCTAATTGGGTAGGTGGGTGTTGATTTTCATACCTTGCTGAGACTGTGTGCTCGTGGGTGTGCTCCCGGCCGCCTCCCGACGAAGCAGACTCTTTGCCACAACAGGACCCACCCATTGCAACCACCAAGCTGCCACGGAGTCTCGTCGTCATCCCACCTAGTACTGGAGGAGCCAAATTCTCATGGCCCGGTTTGACACTGACCACGGAAACCTTGAAGACGTCAGAGGGGATCGGCCGGTTGTGGAACAATGGTTCCTTCGGCTTCATTATCGTCGCCTTCCCCACGTCCACCTTCTGGTTGCCGATGGTGTAAAATATGGTGCACGGGGTTACGTCGGCCTGCAAAGACATGTCTGCAATGTCAGACATCCGAAAGGCAACGGAAACGGGAGATTATATATTTATTGAAGAGGGCCGGTGTGACAGATACCGTGAGGGCGTCGAGCTCAACCAAAGATAAAGCACCGCCGAGCACGTCCGGTGTCAGAGCCGGTAACGGAGCAGGTGCAACAGACGGTGCCGGAGCAGGTGCAGGAGCAGGAGCAGGTGCAGGTGCTGGTGCTGGCGCAACGCTAGTAGAGCTGCTCCCGAAGAAGTTGGCAAGGGGAAAGTCCGCTGCATTTTTTTCTGGATTTTGCCTACTCCAATTGAAAACGGCTGGAACCAAGGTAGTAGACATATCTGCAACCACCTATTTTGCGGCAGCTACCGATGTTGCAACTGTCTCAAATGATTTCTTCTCAACTGCAATCTCAACCTTCTTGTCGATGTTTTCTTCAGTTAACCTCCGTCTTTCCTTTCTCTCCTCCGTGGTTTCACGGTAGTACGTCTTCCACGTGGCGCCGTCTCCGACACCGTGCACGCGTCCATACAACGGCCGAGTGTCCACCGGGAGTCCTTTCAATATGTTCGACGCCCGGTTGAATGGAGTGTCCCACTTGGGCCTCGCCAAGGCCTCAGACGGCGAGTCGCTTTCGGCCGCAACCCCGTGTTGCTCTCTCTGCAAAACCGTTTACAGCTATGACTAACATGTAGTAGAATTGATCAGAAACTAAAATTACCAGCAATCTCATTAATTCCGTCGTGACCGGGTCCGTCTCGAAAACCTTCTTGACTGAGTCCCAACGGTGTCGTGCCCTGAGGACGTCACGATCCTGCGGGACGGTGAAGACCGCCAAGGGGTCTGGGATGCCCAGACTCTCGCGTTCCGTGTCCTCCTTGGCCCATATGGACCTCTTCCCGCCGTAACCACGGCTTCCGAAGTGGTGGCACCCCATGTTCCTCTGTTGAAGCCCCTTCATGTACTTTGACTTTTTTGGCAGCTTCGGCCTCGCAAGCCGCCTTGAATATTTCAAAGTGCTCTTCGGTGATTGTCAGGTTATCCTTTACAATCTCGGAGTAGGGTTCCTTTTTGTTGACGCTCCGATGTTTCACCCTTTCTTTCCAGGCGGCCAACGCGTCGCTAAACTTGGTCATGGCGTGTTGGTTTATCTTCTTCATTGCCGGGTCCTTATCTGGATCTTTATAATCCTTTTCATTCCAGCCCGGGAACAAGAATATCTGGTGCAGCTTCTTTAGGAGGGAGGGCCTCATATTATCTGTCTTCATTAGTTTCTCATCGTTGATGGTGGCGGTTGTCCGTACGATGTAGCCTATTTCATTGCCGTAGCACGATCGCGCTTCCTCGGGCGCTATTGGCTCAAAAATGCCGTCGTCCATCTCCGTGACCACCAGTCTAGTAGTCATGAGCTGGTTTGGGCGCCGTGGCCTCTTTGCTTTCGGTTCTAGACCGGCTCCGCTAGTCTCGCCGCCGGTCTCGGTATCAGTCCCCGATGCGATTGCTGGGCCCAGTAACAACATCCGTTGATCATCGGCAAGGCTCAATAATTCGTCTGCCGCGAGGTAGACGTCGTCGCAATCACCAGAACCCTGTCCTTCATCGTTGCTAGCCATGTTTCCAATGATTAAATCTAGTCAATTAATTCTAGACCTAATAAAATGAATAACGACATAAAAAGGCCTATGTTTTGCAGGAACGTTGACTCCTTCCCAGTGCGGCAAATCCCGGGCACTCGATATGTCCTAGTTTGTAGCACAAGTCATGCGGAAATTCACGGAAAATTTCGGCATGACCTTTGCTAAAAAGTGGACAAATCGAGTTATTGAAATTTGCCGGAACGGAAATGAATCGACATTCCGGAAAAACATAGGCCACTCGGAAACTCAAGAAAACATTTGCCGGAACGGAAATGTTTGACACTTCAAGAAAATCTACACAAACCTAATTAACATCTAGTTAAACAAACTCAATTCAAAAACTAAACCCTATTGAACTAATTAACATCTACATTATCTACTACTTAACATCTGTTATTACCCTAACTAAAAACATCTACTATTAACCCTACTTCCCTAGTTAACTAGTACCACAACTACTACTAATTAACATCTAGTACTACTACTACTAAAAAACATTATCTATGAACCCTACTACTAATTAACGTCTACTACTACTGCTAATTAACATGGCAGGAAGAAAATGCAGAGAGAGAGAGGAGGGGTGGGGGAGGTGTGGGTGCCTTACAGAGAGGGGAGAGACTGTGGCGGGGAGCTGCTCGGCGACGGAGGCAGGGGCGGGGAGGGCGGGCTCGAGCTCAGGCAGCGGCAGTTCTGGGCGGGCTCGGGCGGCGGTGAGGTCGAGGGCGCCGACAGTGAGGTCGAGGGCAGCCTCGGGCGGCGGTGGTGCGGTTGAGGGCGGCCTCGGGCGGCGGCGGTGAGGTTGAGGGCGGCCTCGGGGGGAGACGGTGAGGTTGCGGGCGTCGACGTCGGCAGGGGACGGCGGTGAAATGGGGCGACGGCGAATTTTGGGGAGACGGCGGCAAAGTGGGCCGAGGGATTTGCGGGAGAAGTGGTGGCCGGGGGGATGGAAACCGCTGGTTAAGTCAAAAATAGCAGTAGCACATTACTAAAAACACGCTATTGCTAAGTTAGCTATAGCGCGTTTCAGTATACGCGCTACTACTATGCCTTTCTCTTTTTTTCCCTTTTTCATTTATTTTTCTTTACATTTTATTTTTTTCCTTTCTCCTTTTTCTATTTCTTTCATTTTGCATTTAGTTTTCTATTTGCTTTTCATTTTATTTTATTTTGTTTTTGTTAGCACTAGCGCCTTTTTACCTAAACGCGTTGCTGGAAAAATATTAGCAGTAGCGCTGTTTCTATAAGATCGCTACTACTATGTGTAGCCTATCGGCTTAGTAGTGAGAATTTTAGTAGCTAGTAGCACTTTTCTCGTTAGACGTGCTACTGCTGCGTATGTATCTGTAGCGTGTTTATCCTCAACGCGCTACGCTATTTAGCACTAGCGAGCTTTTTTAACAAGCACTACTGCTCAAGTTCTGTGTATAAGGTTTTCCCTAGTAGTGAAGAGGTGCTTTGTAGTGGGTTCAATCTTATGATGCTTGATCCCAGTGACAGAAAGGGAACCGACACGTATGTATCATTGCTACTAAGGATAAAACGACGGGGTCTATCTCTATATAGATAGATCTTGTCTACATCATGTCATCGTTCTTATTGCATTACTCCATTTCTCCTTGAAGTTAATACACTAGATGCATGCTGGATAGCGGTCGATGTGTGGAGTAATAGTAGTAGATGCAGGCAGGAGTCGGTCTACAAATCTTGGACGTGATGCCTATGTAATGATCATTGCCTGGATATGGTCATGATTATTTGAAGTTTTGTCAATTGCCCAACATTAATTTGTTCACCCAACGTTTGCTATTTTCCTCAAGAGAAGCCACTACTGAAACCTACGGCCCCCGGGTCTTCTTTCTCATATTATTTGCCTTTGCGATCTATTTTCCTTTGCTTCTATTTCAGATCTATTAAACCAAAAATACAAAAATACCTTGCTGCAATTTATTCTTATTTATATTATTTGGCGTTCGATCTATCAATTTACTACAAAATTATTCACGTCCGTTTGCCTATCTTGAGGCGCCGTACCCGAAAGGGATTGACAACCCCTTTTACACATCTGGTTGCGAGAAGTTTTTATTTGTGTGCAGGTGTTGTTTACGTTGTGTTGCTTGGTTCTCCTACTGGTTCGATAACCTTGGTTTCACATTTGAGGGAAATACATACTGCCACTGTGCTACATCATCCCTTCCTCCTTTGGGAAATACCAACGTAGCTTTAAGCCGCATCACTCTACTTTGTTGTTGCAAGTTTTACGTGGCTACTACGGGCTTCTAGCAAGAACGGTTCTTAAGTACGCAAAAACCACAACGTTGATTTATCAAGTTTACTGTTTTAACCTTCTTCAAGGACCGGCCGTAGTCAAATTCGATTCAACTAAAGTAGGAGAACCAGACACCCGCCAACCACGTTTATGCAAAACTAGTTGCATGTCAGTCGGTGGAACCGGTCTCATGTGCGTGGTGGACATGTACGGTTGGTCCGGGCCGCTTCATCCCACAATACTGCCGAACCAAAATAAGACGTTGGTGGTAAGCAGTATGACTATCACCGCCCAAAACTCTTTGTGTTCTACTCGTGCATATCATCTACACATAGACCTGGCTCGGATGCCACTGTTGGGAAACATTGCATGGAAAAAAAATCTACGCACACGCAAGATCTATCCAAGGAGATCCATAGCAACGAGAGGGGAGAGTGTGTCTACGTACCCTCGTAGATCGTAAGTGGAAGCGTTTGTTAACACAGTTGACGTAGTCGAACTTGTTCGTGATCCAACCGATTGAGTACCGAACGTAACGCACCTCTGCGTTCAGCACACGTTCAACTCGGTGACATCCTCGCCTTCTTGATCCAACAAGACGGTGAAGTACTCGATTAGTTCGGGCAGCACGACGGCGTGGTGATGGTGATGGTCAAGCTATCTCTGCAGGGCTTCACCTAAGCACTACGAAAATATGACCGAGGGACTAAACAGTGGAGGGGGCGTCGCACACGGCTAAGCAATTGTCGTGGTTATGTGTGGCGCCCCTCTCCCACATATATATAGGTGTGGGGGAGGAGGGAGCAGCCAAGGAGGTGCCCCAAGTAGGCCGAATCCTACTTGGGGTCTCTCCCAAGCCGTGCCTCATTCCTTTTAATGTGAGCGGGGAAAGGCATGGGAGGGAGGGGCCCCCCTTTCCTTTCTCCCATGGGAAGGGGAAGGCATGAGGGGTGAGCCCTCCCCCGTTTCCTTCCCTAGGGCTGGCCGACCAGGGAGAGGGGCGCACCAGCCCCTTCTGGGCCGGTCTGTCTCCCTTTTGGCCCATTAGGCCCATACACCTACCGGGGGTGTCCGGAACCCCTTCAGATGACCCGATGACTACCATGTGCACTCTGAAATTCTTCCGATGTCCGAAGATCATCGTCCTATATATCAATCCTTACCTCCGGACCATTCCAGAGCTCCTCGTCATGTTTGTGATATCATCCGGGACTCCGAACAACATTCGGTCACAAAATCCATATAACTCATATAACACTATATCGTCAATGAACGTTAAGTGTGCGGACCCTACGGGTTCGAGAACTATTTAGACATGACTGAGACACCTCTTCGGTCAATAACCAATAGCGGAACCTGGATGCCCATATTGGCTCTTACATATTCTACAAAGATCTTTATCAGTCGAGCCTTATGACAACATACGTAATTCCTTTGTTTGTCGGTATGTTACTTACGCGAGATTCGATCGTAGGTATCTTCATACCTAGTTCAATCTCATTACCGGCAAGTCTCTTTACTCATTCCGTAATACATCATCTTGTAACTAACTTCTTAGGCACTTTGCTTGCAAGCTTCTTGTGACGTGTATTACCGAGAGGGCCTGGAGATACCTCTCCGATACATGGAGTGACAAATCCTAATCTCGATCCATGCCAACTTAACAGACACCTTCGGAGATACCTGTAGAGCATCTTTATGATCACTAATTACGTTGTGACGTTTGATAGCACAGAATGTATTCCTCCGGTATCCGGGAGTTGCATGATCTCATAGTCAAAGGAATATGTATTTGACACTAAGAAAGCAATAGCAATAAACTAAGCGATCATATGCAAAGCTAATGGATGGGTATTGGCCATCACATCATTCTCCTAATGATGTGATCCTGTTATCAAATGACAACTCATGTCTATGGTTAGGAAACCATAACAATCTTTGATCAACGAGCTAGTCTAGTAGAGGCTCACTAGGGACACAGTATTTGTTTATGTATCCACACATGTATTTAAGTTTCCGGTCAATACAACTCTAGCATGAATAATAAACCTTTATCATGATTTAAGCAGGCTCTAGGGCATATTTCCATCACCACGCTATAAGGATAGTACATCTGTTTGTATTGGAAGGCGTGAATCTGCTAGACAAAGCAATGAAGTCACCTCGCATTATTTTAGTGTGATAGAATGGCCAACATTGGTAAATTTATATGTGGTGGTAGAAATCATCGCCCACAGCATCACTAAGGGGCTATTTGGTAGACTGCAACAATTGCACTGGGCTGCATGAGGGAAACGAGTTAGACTGGTAGGGGTTTGGTAGAGAAAATTTGATGCAAAAATGATCTAAGCATGTAGTTAGGGCCCCTCCATGGTGGTTAGTGGGGTTTGATAGCACACACGGTGTCCTGTTTGGTAGCGGCGTCTTCCCGCATGTGCTGTGAGAGGAGGATGCAGCCTGGCAGGGAAAAGGAGAGAATCTTTCTCACCTTGTGGTCTGCGTGAGCCTGCATTAGTGGAAATGGCTGATCTGGTCTTTCCGCCTTAGCCTGCCATGGAAGTGCTTTAAACAACATGTGATACAGGAATCTAATGCAATCCGAGGAATTAAAGACCGCTTGAAGCAAAAGATTCCTTCCACATGCAGTTGACCTACCACTATGCAGGCTAGCAAACGACTCTACGTCAATGGCCCTTTTCCTATTAGTTGGATTCGTTTTTGAGATGCAAAAAATAGGATATGATTGCGTCTCGATGGCAACTAAAGCATAGTGTACCAACTACCAACTCATCAATAAAACCTAGCTCCTTCCTCTCTTGCTCCTCACCATATCATACTCGTGCATATGCTCCAGCCGTTATGGCTCGCGGCCAAGCTCTCTCACTCCTCTCTACTTCATATTGCACATGGTATGTTAGTTGTGTGTCCTCATCTCCTCTTGCGTTCATGTGACCTAAAAAGGTAGGATGGTAGAGGTTGGCGGTTCAGTAAGCAATATGCTACAAACGGCAGCATTAACCTTATTGGCAAGAGAATCTACCTCAGAGGAAGATGTGGTGTCCTTGTGCCCTTTTCCATTAAGATTTATATAGTATAATATTTCATGTTGGATTCCATATGTTTAAATGTTAGGAAGATGTTGGATTTATATTGTATATGCGTACTAGGAGCGGGTAGGGTTAGCACGGCGATCCAGATCTCACCTCTCTCCTCCTGTCCCATCCCCTCACTCTGTCGCTCCCCGCGTGGGCGGCCGAGGGGCTCCAACCCTAGCCACCGGGTCATCGGTCCTTCCTCTCCCTCCCCTACATCGGCGCCGGTGGTCGGCGCCGGGCATAGCCTATATATGCATGTGACGGTGGCGGCAGAGGCACTCCTCCCTCTCGCGGGTCATAGGGTGACACGGAGCGCCCTGGCTCGATGGTGTGAACTCGATCTGGACTACGGCAGTGCCGATCTGGTTCATGTCGGCCCAGCGTCCTAATGGCGGCTGTGGTGGAAGTGTTGGCGACGGCAATGACTGTGGCGTGGCGGCGTCGGAGGCGGCGCCGGCAACGGGCGCGACGGCCTGTCCTGTTTGGGCGGCAGCAGCGTTGTGATCGGCGGCGGCACGCCATCTGGCTTTGGATCAGCGGCGGCAGCGTGCAGGGCCTGGAGATCGCGTCGGCGGCACGTCCAGTTAGATCTATTCTGACCAGTGCAGCCGGGGGTGGTGGTCATCTCTTCCGTCAGAGGTGGCTGCCCTGTGGCTGGGTGGTCGGATCTCGAGATTCGTCATCTAGTCCCGGCTACGAGTCGGGGAGACATAGTTGCCTGTGAAAACCGAGCCGTTGGCGAGCGATGGTGGCGTTTTGCGTCGTTACCTTGATGAAGGCATCGTCTTGTAACTGTTGTCGACCCACTTGTGCTGCTTCGGGGGAAACCCTAGGATCTGGTCTTTCAGATCGGATGATGGTGGTACTACGGTGCCGTTTTTCTCTTGGGAGTATCGTTTGTGGAGCAACACTGGAAGACAGAGGCAGGAAGTGGAGCGGCTTCGTCATGCATGGAGCTTCGGTGGAGCTGTCAAGTCATGCCTGGCCGACAGGTGCTACAGTCATGCCTGGTTGGCAGGGGCTACGCATGACGGATCTGTAAGATTGAATAGAACTATTGTTGATTAATTATTGCAGCCGCATACAGCAGTTTATATAAGAGATTACAAGGCAACTAGACCTATTACAATACAAATAGGACTAGATAACTTGAGAGGCAAGTAATAGTCTAACATCCCCCCGCAGTATCAACGGGGGGCTCGACAACATTGAGAGTGGATCGAATATTACAAAATGATGTTGATGGTAGTCCCTTGGTAAAAATATCAGCAAATTGATCCGTAGAAGGAACATGCAGCACCCGAACTTGTCCAAGAGCCACCTTCTCGCGAACGAAATGGATATCAATCTCAATATGTTTAGTCCGGCGATGTTGAACATGATTCCCGGACATGTAACAGCTGCGATGTTATCACAATAAACAATGCTAGCATGTGCAAGCGGTCGATGCAACTCCGAGAGCTACTGACGAAGCCAAACTGTATCAGCCACAGCATGTGCAACCGCCCGATATTCAGCTTCAGTAGACGAGCGAGAGACTGTTACCTGCCTTTTCGAGGACCAAGAAATCAAATTGTCACCAAGAGTGTCGGGACAACCAGCCCAGTCTGCATCAAAATACGTGGTGAGAGAGGTAGGGGAAGAATTGTTTATGTGGAGACCATGGTCGAGAGTACCTTTGAGATACCTAAGGATGCGCTTGATATGATTATACTGAGGTATGCGAGGACCATGCATATAGAGACAAGCTTGTTGGACAGCAATAGAAATTTCAGGACGAGTAATGGTAAGATTCTGAAGGGCACGAGCAAGACTACGATAAAGAGTTGGATCATTGAAAGGATCACCATTGGCTGAAAGTTTGAAACTAGTGTCGACAGGAGTATGAGAAGGATGACAGTCTAGCATACCAGCACGGTTGAGAAGATCTAGGATGTATTGACGTTGGGAAAGAAACAGACCCGATGAATCACGAATCACTGCAATGCCTAAAAATGATGAAGAAGACCAAGATCTGTGATAGAAAACTCAGAGGGGAGATGAGTAATGATGCGATCCAAAAAGGTTTGAGAAGAAGCAGTCAGAATGATATCGTCAACATAAAGAAGTAAGTATGTAATGTCAGAATTATGGTGATAGACAAAGAGAGATGCGTCAGAAAGAAAGGAAACAAAACCTATGGTTTGAATAAAGGAGGAGAAGCGTTGAAACCATGCACGTGGAGCTTGTTTGAGACCATAGAGAGATTTTTGAAGAAGACAAACATGGTTTGGATAAGAAGGGTCTTCAAAACCGAGAGGTTGCTGACAGTAGATGGTCTATTGGAGAGAACCATCAAGGAAGGCATTTTTTATGTCTAATTGGTGAATAGGCCAGGTGGAGGAGACAGCAAGGCTGAGAACAGTGCGTATGGTACTAGGCTTAACTACAGGAGAGAAAGTTTCATCGTAATCAATGCCATGTTGTTGGGAATAGCCGCGACATACCCAACGTGCTTTGTAACGAGAGAGAGTACCATCAGAGTGAAACTTCTAACGAAACACCCACTTACCAGAGACAATGTTGGTATTGGAAGGACGAGGAACAAGCTGCCAAGTAATATTTTCAGTAAGGGCCGAGTATTCTTCTTGCATAGCTGCAGCCCAATTAGGATCAAGAAGCGTTGTTTTGTAAGATTTGGGAACTTTGGACAAGGACTGGGTGGCGCGAAGGGTTGACGAAAACCTGATTTGGAACGAGTCCGCATAGAGTGGTCATTGACTGAGGGAATAGCGGGAATAGCGCGAATGGGAAGAGGAGCAACACGGATGTCCGGCGCAGCGGATGATGCGGACAATGGAGGGGATGGTGATGAATCAGTATGTGTGGGTGATGGTGCGGGATGGGATGGTGGCGCGTCAACATGTGTGGGGGATGGTGCGAGAGGGGATGGTGGCGCATCGGTATGTGTGGGCGATGATTCAGGTGGCGAAGGTGGAGGGTTATGATTGGGTTTCGGCAGTGTAGGGGCATTAGGTTGGGATGGTGTTGAAGAGGTATTTGGAGATTCAGATTGCAGAAGAGGAGCATAAAAAGGGAAACGAGTAGGGGGTGGTTAGGTGGGGAAGTAGTGAGGTGTGATGGAGAAGTACGTTGAGCAAATGGAAAGATATGTTCGACAAAGGTGACATGCCGAGATACAAGAACCCGACCGTTGTATAAGTCAAGGCAGCGATAGCCTTTGTGTTCATCTGAAAAACCAAGGAGAACACACGGGAGAGAGCGGGGAGAGAGCTTATGAGCGTTGGTAGCGGAAGTGTTAGGAAAGCAGAGGCAACCAAAAACACGAATGTCGGAGTAGTTTGGATGACACAGAAATAGAGAATAGTAGGGGGTGACGTTGGGATTGGCTTTGGTGGGACGGATATTAAAAAGATATGTAGCAGTGTGGAGAGCCTCAGCCCAGTATTGGGAAGGCATGAAAGATTGAAGAAGAAGGGTACGAATAATATCATTTACTGCACGAAGAGAACGTTCAGCTTTGACATTTTGAGGAGAAGTGTAGGGACAAGAAAAACGGAGAAGAATGCCGTGGTTAAGAAAGAAGGTACAATTTTTAACATTATCAAATTGACGACCATTATCACATTGTAGGAAGCGAATAGGGAGAAAGAAGTGCACGGAGACGTATCGCTGAAAATTGAGAAAGAGAACGTGAACATTGGATTTGTTGCGGAGAGGAAAGGTCCAGACAAAGTGTGTAAAATAATCTAATATAACAAGATAGTATATAAAACCAGAGACACTAGCAATGGGCGATGTCCAGAGATCACAGTGTATTAATTCAAAGGGATAAGTGCTTGAAGAGCTAGACAAACTAAAAGGAAGACGCACATGCTTGCCGAATTGGCATGACTCACAAACGGAGGAATCATGAGAATCTCTATTACAAGGTATAGTAAATTCACTAAGAACATATGCTAAAACTGCAGGGTTGGGATGCCCTAGACGCCGATGCCAGAGATCAACAGATGCCATCATGGAGATTGGAGAGGCAACGGCAGGAACACCATTGAGAGAGTATAAGTTACAAGAGCTATTGAACCGCGCGATCTCGACCTTGGTCTGATAATCCTTCACAGATAAGCCAAAGGGGTCAAATTCGACAGAAATAAGATTATCACATGTGAATTGACGAACAGAGATTAAATTTTCGATAAGGGCAGGGGCAACAAGTACATCACGAAGAAGAAGAGTTTTGGTGGTGGAGGGGAGTTGAGCCTGACCAACACAATAAATGGGTATAGAAGAACCATCACCGAGGGTGATGGATTTAAAAAGTGGTGAAGTGCAAGAGGAGAGAAACGTACTACATGCAGAAGCACTGGAATCGAAAATCCAATTCGTACCTGTGTTGCCTTGGGGGGCAAAATTGTTCATGGCCTGGATGAAGGCGGCTTGGTCCCAGCTTGGCGGTGTAGCAGATGTCGGTGTAGGCAGCAGGGCTGGCTGGAACGGCGGCAAGGGAAGTAGAGCCGACGGTGGAGGCGATGGCAGCAGGGCCGGCTGGTACGACGGCGATGGCAGCAGGACCGGCTGTGGGGTGTAGTAGTGGCCGCCGTTAGCGTAGTTGGGAGCGCCATATGATGGAGTAGCATGGTAGGCGTGAGTCGGCGGGCGAGGCATGAGGAGTCCTGGGGCACCAATATGGGGCCGCACGCCGGGCTGCCAGGCACAGGTGTAAGCCGGTGGAGCGCCGAGGGGAGCCGGAGAGGACCAAGGCATGGGCCAAGCTTGGACGAGCCCCGTCCTGGGATCATGTGGAGGACGCCAAGGCGTAGCTGCTGGTGGCGCACTTGGGGCCGGCGACGATGAAGGAGTGGGCACCGAGCGCATCGTAGGCGGTCGGTAGACGGGGTTCTTGCCGCGATAATTAGGGCTGGGATGCCAACCTGGCGGTGGAGCGGGCGCGGTCGAGGAAGAAGGCACCGCTGGTGAAGGGGGCACCGCGGGTGGCACCGTGGGTGCCGGACCGCGAGGAACGGCGGCGAAGAGCTGAGGCCGAGCGTCCTTGTTGGTTTGAGCACGGTCGGCCCACTGGAGGATGGAGCGCACCTCGGCAAAGGTTGGCTGGGGCTGCATCATGGGTATGAAAGAAGCCTGCTTGTCGAACTGTTCGCTGAGCGCAATGAGGAGGATGTTGATAAGCTGCCGGTCTTCAACGTAATTACTGGCGTTGACATACTACGGAACGCCATTAGAAACTTTTATACCCCTGGTGTTCAGGCAATGCCCATGTCGGTGCTATGTTGGTTAAATATTAGATGGGCCCGCAAAAACTACTGCTGGCGTCACTTACGAGGGAACGCCATATATATTGTGATTAGTACCGACATCGTGAAATTTTGATACGCCAGCTCTAACTTGGGACATGGCAGAATGTTGGGACCCACTTACAGGTGGCGTTCCCTATTATTCGTATGCCAGCAATAACTGCATACCTATGTCGTAGAAAATAGACCGACGCCACTACTATTTAAAAAAAATAGTGCTTGCGTTCTTTCAAAATGGTGCACCACCAATGAATGTTGTGGCTAGCACCTTTTCCACTAGTGCGGTATGTTATGTGGATGGATCAGCGATGACAACGGTTTTAGATATGAGGGGTGAGAGCAGTCCACATTATCGAGTTTGTAGGTGTGAGTGGTGGCTTCGGGTGGATTGATGTATGTTATTGTCAGACCTTTGTGAAATAATTAATAAAGATGGCTGCATGCATCGATTGATGAGAGGCCAGGGGTTCAATCTCCTTTTCTAAAAAAATATGTTTAACTGTTGGACATTTATTCCTTTCATACTTTCTCTAGGCATAAGAATCTATTGTATGCACATTTGTTGGAGTCATAGTTTGTCAAGGTGGAATGTTCGTACATTCTTTAATGGCGTGGTTGGTAAAAAAATGTTTATATGAGAGCTAATGTGACACTGATAAATGTGATGGGAACATCATTGTAGCTCCATCTAATTTAATGGTGCTATGTGGATCTGCCACCGAATGTCTTTCATGAGGAAGGTGCGGGGATGTCGGAGCATCCCGAAGTAGATGTTTGGCAGTGTCGGTCACCTTCCTCTCTCATCAATCACTATTGTATGTATGACAGTTTCCTTCGCCATTCCGCGCCTTCGGTGGCAAGTAAGTCTTGTCACAGTTTGACTGACTGCTTGTGCGGGCATGGTCATCATTTGTGTGGCTTCACGCGTTAAAATTTTGCATGTGTATGGCTACTAGGATCATGGCAAGTTGTGGTGCAAAAATAGGATGTCTTCGATTTGGTGGTGCTTCTCGAGTACCTAATCTCGAGTTTCGAGGTGAAAACCCTAGGTCTAACTCTAGTGGGGTATACATAGGAATGACAGTGTTTTTGGGTCATTTGTCATTACCTTTTTGAATGCATTGCTTAAAGTTGCTTTGACTTGATCTTCAGTGTGAAAACCTAGGACGTGGCGTTCGGCAGTGGCGGGGGCTCATGCAGGCCAAAGGGGGCCACGACCACACCTTCCAAAACTGAAAAAGGGAATTTACTACTAAGCATCGGCCCAACTCAAGAATAAACTCCTCCCTCCCAGGTTCCACACACACACGGACACGCTCGTCTCTTCTCCTTGTTAGTTATTCGACCACTAGATCAAATCACCACATGAGCTGTATGTACGTACGTGCAAGAGCTAGCACATAAGCACCTGGATTGATCTATAATAGCACTGTTAGAGTTATATTGATGGTGCACCAGGAATGGGGCGACACCTCGGTCCGCCGTGCCCTACAACGCCCACTGCGACGCCTCGGTCCGCCGCGCTCTACAACGCCCGCCGCGCTCCACAACGCACCGCGATGCCTCTCCCCATTCCCGGGCTCGGGCGGCACGGATGACCGCCTGTGACGCATCCCCCTGTCTTGGCTTCTACTGCATCGACGCCGGCAGCAAGCGGTAGGGTAGTATGAGGGAAAAACCTAGCAATAGCGACGGTTTTAGGTATAGCAGTAGCGCAGGGAACTGCGCTACTGTTCGACGCTACAGCTAAATGGTAGCAGTACCGTGGATTTGCACGCGCTACTGATATAGTTACTTAGCAGTAGCGCTTTTGGTAGAATGCGCTACTGGTAGCTAGTAGCAGCGCGCCTCTCTACCCGCACTACTACTATTATTACGTATTCTATTTCTTTTTTGTTTTATGTCGTATTCATACACCATTATACAAGTTTTCATACAATAGCAATTTAGAGATTGTTTTTACATGATAATGAGTTATTACATCATTGGGTGAAAGAGCCGTGGATTAGTTTCAAGTGGATGGGTCCAAAGTGAGCAAGTCATGGATTAGCGTGACTTGGTCACTTAGGATCCATGCACTTGAAACTAATCTGTGGTTCATTCACCCAATGATATAGTAACTCATCGTCATCATCATCATCATCATCATCATCATCATCATCATCATCATCATCATCATCATCATTAACAACTTATCTTCATAATACATCATTGTCATATAACAACTCCTCATCATCATCATTTTCGTCCATGATAACAACTCCTCATCATCATCATAGTCATAATCAACACTAACTATTTTTCATCATCGTCATAATAGTCATAATCAACACTAACTAATTGTTCTTAATACCTAGGACCTACTCCTCTCTCCTCGGTAAAATACCATAAAAGAGATAAATCGGTCCATCTCCATAATGGAGAATGGAGATAAACCTATCTCCAATTTGTGGCTTGCACACATTCATGTTGTCTCCAATTGGTTGCATGTGCGCATTCATCACTTTGCCCCATTCTTTGATTTTGAGCCTACCATCATTTGAAGAAATCGAGTATGTAGTATAGTAAGCCTTCGAAGGAGTTGGTTGTAAGCTAACCATATGCATACAACCTTTGCTAAGAAGCATGTAAGGCACAACCTCCTTTGGGAGCCTTTATTGAAAAACATAATAGTAACATATATAGTTAGCAATGTAGTTTATATACTTAAGAAGAATGTATGCAATAAAGTTACATCAATAACAAAATCTTACCAAGTTTTTGGCAATGAAGTTACCATCATGCAATTTATGGACTAGCGGCACGTATGCAGTAAAATTTGGGAGTATAGAATGATTGGTATTTAAGGCCTCAACATCATCTATGAACGAGACAAGATAGCCTTTCTCCTCACAATTAAGCTCGGAGTCATAGCTGTAGTATGTCCTGTCTACAGCCTTCCAAGTATTTTTGCAAGATAAGAAATAAGCTGACAATTCTAAATAAAGATGTTTAGTACCGATGAACACCAAATATTTTTAAATTAACAATATAAGTTACTTAACTTAACAAATTAGTTTGACAAACTCACATTTAGGCAAAACTAGAGGCATATCCACATCCACCCAGATATCGATATTATCATCATCATCATCTTCGGTACGAATATCAAATGTTATTTGCATACCCTCGTCAAATCCATATGCCTTGCAGAGAGCTTGCCAATTAGAGCAACCGAAATGGGAGCGATTGTCCATATTGAAAAGCTTAACCAGAAACACATAACCATGTTTAGTTCTTAAGTGAGCCCTCCTCGTCTCCGTATTCTCAGAGTCTTTGAAACCGAGCTTCTGCAATACATATGGTCTTGCATGGCACGGGATGTACTAATCGAATTGAAAAAAATCCAGGAATTAAACATGACCAAAAGAAGCACAAGTGATGATATTAATTACGATGAAATGCTTGTCGTTGCGTACTGTACAAACATCAAAGGTCTCGTCCAGCTTCACGGTGAAAAACCTATCATTTTCCAGGTGAGGTTACCTGTCGCACAAACCCTGGTCATCGTAGTAGTAATTGCACTCCGCTATCCTATCGTCATCGGACATCTACTGTGTTCAAAATTGAAAGATTAAACTTCTGAATATTCATCACGGGCTTACTTTCGGTCTGTCGAGTCTTCCATGAAAACTCTCATCTCACGTGGTTTATATGTTGGGCACTCCCTCTCTGATATATTCGACTGTCGGTCATGGTCACTCCTCCATTCGTCCCCGAGTGCATTACACCAAATTGTCTAGCACACAGGAATGAAGGAGAAGCGGGCCCCACGACAATAGTCGGGATTCCTCATCTCTGACATTTGCGATCGACGGTGATGGTCGCTCTTCTCTTCCTTCATGTTCATTACCAAAAGGTCTATCACAAGAAAGAAGAGGAAGAGCGGCCCCCACGACAACAGTCGGCATTCTTCTTCTCTCATATATGGTGGACACTCCCTCATTGTTTTTTCACTGTCATGTATGGAGTCCCACTAGACTTAAAGTCAACCCAAAATTTCGTTTAATGCTCTTTCCGGCAAATCCAAGGTACTCGATATTTCCTACATTCTAGCACAAGCCATGCTAAAATTCACGGAAAAATCCAGCATGACCTTTGCTAAAAAGGACATATCGAGCGTCTGAAATTTGCCGGATTGGAAATTAATCAACACTCCGGCAAGATATAGGCCACTCTGAGGTGTTCCCTGCAAACATAGGCCACTACGACAAGCACTAGTAGTACACAATGCTATATATAACATGTCTAAATCTCCATCATATTTGAAAGAGACCTACATTGAAAATTTTCTATTCCATGAAAATTATCACAACTACTCATCTACTACTCTACTACATCTATCAAAACATCTACATCATCATCGACATGGGGATTTGGCTGGTCTCACCTCGAGGTCGGAGGGGGTCGGTGATGGGGACGACGGCGGGGATGATGCAGGGCTCCTTGATTTCTGCAAAAAAATATAAACAAAAACATTATTATCCTCATTTTAGGACTTACTGAAACCCTATAAGCTATCAACTAAACATTATTATGCTGATTCAAAAAAATTACAAAATTATTAAAACACTACCTAGATTTACTAAAAATTGGTAAAACCTAGTTCTATTCAAAAAACCTACAAAATTAGTAAAGCACTACCTACCTATTCTATTCAAAAAACCTCCATTCTACCTACATTTTATATGTTCTATTACTAAAAAGTTGAATTCCTAATTTCTATACAAAGAGAGGTGGGAGGAGGGAGGAGGGAGGAGGAGCAGGAGGGAGGAGTGAGGGGCATTGGGAAGAGGGAGGAGAGAGGAGGAGGGCTGTGGGAGGGAGGGAGGAGGGGTAGGAAGGAGGGAGGAGGGGGAGGGAGGAGTGAGAGGCAGTGGGAATAGGGAGGAGAGAGGAGGAGGGCAGTGGGAGAAGGGAGGTAGGGAGGAGGGTAAGGAAGGAGGGAGGGAGGAGGAGGCGAGACGGAGGGGGGGGAGGAGGAGGAGGGAGGAGGGCCGGGGGACGGTGGAGGAGGGAGGTAGGAGGAAGGAGGCAGGAGAGAGGAGGGAGCGCGACGAGAGGAGGGGGAGAAAGGAGGGAGGCGAGCAGTGGGGGCGAGGGAGGAGCTACCTCGGCGGCGGCGGGCGATGGCGGCGAGGAGAGGAGAGCGGCGAGGAGAGTGAGAGAGTGAGAGGGTGATGTGAAAGAGAGAGTAAGTAGATCAAGTGGGGGGGTAAGATGACTTAGCAGTAGCGCGGGAAATAAGACACGCACTGCTACTAAGCCCAATAGTAGTAGCGCTTATTACAGGAAACGCGCTACTGCTATAGTAAGGCATGTAAAAAAACATCAAAAATACATTGCTCATCAATGATATTTTTGTGTAGCATCTAAATTGTCAATATTAATCCTCACTGTTTTAGGAACTGGTTAAGATTCATATTGCGGCCACAAATCCTACACATAGATTTCAGTGAAGACCAAGTGCTTGTGATACTTTGAGAAGTAACATATTTAAGGTGGTAAACACCCTGATCGCGGAGCAAGGTGGGACTAAACTTAGTTCTACGGAGGGGATGATACTTTGCAGCAGCGAGTGTTGGAGAAACGCGCTACTGCTAAGTACGTTAGCAGTGGCGTGTTTAAGGAAACGACGCTACTGCTAAGTACATTAGCAGTAGTGCGTTTAAGAAAACGGCGCTACTACCATACCTAGTCTGGGGGCAATGCCGTGGCAATTGTAGTAGTAGTGCGCTTTTCACCTTACGCGCTACTGCTACTTAGATATTAGTAGCGCCGTTTTCTACAGCACGCTACTGCTAAGAAGCAGTAGCGAGTTTTTTTTAACTGTGTTGCTGGTAAGATTCTGTGCATAAGGATTTCCCTAGTAGTGGTTCAAGCCCGGCGGTTCAGTGGAGGCAGGCAATGGATAAGTGGTGGAGGTGGCCGGTGGTGGCAGGGAATTTTTTGCAAAAAATAAATGAAATGTTATCCATGAATAGCACACTTTAAGTAGGACTACGGGTTAATTTCTCAGAAATGATGGGACTTTTTTGCAAAAAGGCTTAAATAATAAGTGCTTTATTATTAGTGAAAGATTGATGGTGGCCTTTTGCCGTTTGTATTGTTGACTTTTGGCATCCTCGTCTACATCATATATATGGTAGCTTTGACCTCCTAGTAATACAAGTTGCATTATAACATGGTACCGAGCCTAGGCTCAGAGTTTTTATTTGGCGTTCCAACTGGCCTCATGATCCAACCTCGCACGCTGTCGTCGCTTTATCTGCTGGTGGTTGCTGTTTTTCTCTGCTCCAGACCGGCGCGATCCGACGGCTCTCTCACCGATCTGCTCCAGGTCCGCGCCTCCACCTCCCACCTCCCGCCAAGGTTGCCGCCTTCACCACCTACCGCGTCTGCTGCACTGCCACCTCTCGCCGAGGCCACCGTGCCCACCTCCCGCCGAGGTCGCCGCCTCCACCTCCCGCCACGGTCGTCGAGCCTCCACCTCTTGCCGAGGCCGCCGTGCCCACCTCCTGCCTTGGCCGCTGCCGGCTCCAGGTGAGGGCGCCCTCTCCACACCCCGTCGCCGGCTCCGGTCGTGGGCATCCTCTGCACACCCGACCACCCTTGCATGCCCAAATCAGGACCCGCTCGCGATTCGGCCGCCCTCGATCGAGGCGGTGCCGTTCTCGTCCTATGGATCAAGCGCCCAGGTCTCCGCTCCTGCTTTTGGTGTCAGCCTGCTGGCTATCTGCCTCGCGCGTGAGCACTAATACTTCGTTCGGCCCATTGATTCCGTTGTTTTGGGTCGATTCCACTGGTTGTTTTTTAATGTAAAAAACAGAGTAAAAAATGGATATGAAGTTTCCGTCCCTACATCTGTGTCGCTGCCCGCTGACTTCTGACTGTGTTCCCTATGTTGATCCCATCTCGCACATGTGTCATGGCTCGGTGCTTGGTGCTCGTCTCTCTATGACGTTGTCTCCTACGACGTCTTCAGCATATTCGTGACTTTTGGCATCCTCATGTACATCATATATATGGTGTCTTTGACCTCCTAGTAATACAAGTTGCATTATAACAAGCACTAGCACATGTATATACACTCGCACGTGAACTTGACATGGGCTGATCGGTTAGATGAATCGAGTCTCTCGGCAAGAACGGCAGAGGCGCTGATCGGTTAGATGAATCGAGTCTCTCGGCAAGAACGGCAGAGGCGCAACATGAATCGATGGATTGCAACAGGCTCTGCTTCTACTTGATGCGCACCACTGCCGCCTGTGGATTGCCGAAATTTGAAGGAGGCAAGAGGAAAACTGCAACTAACTGAGAGAAAGAAATATTTTATTATGAGACAGTGACATGCATATGTTTTTGCGTACATTTTACTTTGAGTTTGAGATTGTCCCACCTTGTTTGCTCGTCACGCTCCACCACTGGCCTTCGGTGGTCGGATCCGATGACATGGCCTATGAGCGGCATTCCCTTCTTGGAGGTGTTGCTGCCGTAGAACCTTTACCCTGTCCTTGGGTTGTCGCAAAATGGACGTATCAACTCCCCAAGCTTAGACCTCGCTTGTCCTCAAGCGGAAGACGATAATCATAAATATGTCCACATGTTTAGAGATAGAGGTGTCGATAAAATAAAATACAGACATGAGGGCATCATGATCATTCTTATAACAACAACATAAATAGATATTGTCATATGATTTTTTATGCTCAAGTAATAATCTATTCACAATGTCAAGTATGAATCGGAAACTTCATTGAGAAATAGCAAAGTATAATCTCAGTCATTGAAGCAATTGCAATTTATCATAAAATCAGAAAGATTCTATGTAAGAGCTTTTCAGCAAGTCCACATACTCAACTATCATTTAGTCTTTCACAATTGCTAACACTCACGCAATACTTGTGGTTACGGAGTTTTAATCGGACATAGAGAAAGATAGGGGCTTATAGTTTCGCCTCCCAACCTTTTACCTCAATGGTAATGTCAACAATACTAGTTCATGCTAACTTACATCCAATTGGATATATATATATATATATATATATATATATGTATATATATATATATATATATATATATATATATATATCAGGATCTTTCCAACACAATGTGCTTGCCAAAGGATAAAATGTAAAAAGGAAAGGTGAAGATCACCATGACTCTTGCATAAGGGTAAGAGATAAAAGTAAAAGATAGGCCCTTCGCAGAGGGAAGCAGAGGTTGTCATGCACTTTCAAGGTTGGATGCATGAAATCTTAACGCAAAAGAACGTCACTTTATATTGCCACTTGTGATATGGACCTTTATTATGCAGTCCGTCACTTTTATTTCTTCCACATCACAAGATCGTATAAAGCATATTTTCTCCCACACAAATAAGTCATACATATTTAAAGAGCAATTTTTTTACTTGCACCGATGACAACTTACTTGAAGAATCTTACTCAATCCATAGGTAGATATGGTGGACTCTCATGGCAAAACTGGGTTTAAGGGTATTTGGAAGCACAAGTAGTATCTCTACATGCTGCAAAGAATTTGGCTAGCATGAGGGATAAAGGCAAGCTCAACATGTTGGATGATCCATGACAATATACTTTATTTCAGATGTAAGAAAACATAACCAATTACGTTGTCTTCCTTGTCCAACATCAACTCTCTAGCATGTCATATTTTAATGAGTGCTCACAATCATAAAAGATGTCCAAGATAGTATATTTATATGTGAAACCTCTCTTTCTTTATTACTTCCTATTAATTGCAACAATGACCAAAGCTATGTTTGTCAACTCTCAACAACTTTTAATCATCATACTCTCTCTATGTGAAGTCATCACTTTCCATAAGATCAATATGATCTCTTTTTATTCTTTCTCTTTTCTTTTTATTCCCTCAAGATCATAGCAAGAAAATCAAGCCCTTGACTCAACACTAATCCTTATTATATATAGCTCATGGACTCGATTACATAGAAGGATCATAAGGCAAAACTCAAAACTAAATCTTACTAAAACTTTATTCTACTAGATCAAGATTTTACCAAAAGGATCGAACTAAGAAAACGGTAAAGATAGGAGTGTGATGGTGATACGATACCGGGGCACCTCCCCCAAGCCTGGCGCTTGCCAAGGGGAGTGCCCATACCCATGTGATTATATCTCTTTTGCTGGTGAAGGAGATGGAGGTGATGATGGATAGTCGCACATCGAGCGTAAGAGGTCCTCCAACTTGCGGATAATGCCCTTGAGTGCGATGATATTCTCCTTCAACAAAATATTTTCACGTGTGAGATACTTGTTTTGTATATGAGCTAACTCAATCATCTTGAAAGCTTCGATCTCAGTTGGGGTAAGAAGATTGTGATCAAGTTGAAGGATGTCTTCTGCTGCCGGAGCTTGGTCCTCCATGGCCTTCTTGATCCCTTCATCCTTGTTGATCTCCATGGGTTCTTCCCTCTTCAGCTCTATCTTCATTAGCCAGGCATCGTTGTCACCATTGTTGGAGAAGGGGGACGACATGATGCCTGGCCTTGACAACCCTGACAGAAAACAGCTGGAAACAAGAACAAAGGATAATTGCGTGATACGGGAGTCAAAACCTTCAGGAGTTTATATAATAATTTTTTACCGACCGAAAGAAGTATCGTGCAAGAAAACGGAGTCCGGAGAGCACACGAGGTGCCCACGAGGCAGGGGGCGCGCCCAGGGGGTAGGGCGCGCCTCCCACCCTCGTGGAAGCCTCGTGTCCTTCCCGGACTTCTTCCTATTTTCCTATTTTTCTAAATATTCCAAAACGCAGAAAATTTGCCATTAGAATTGTTTTGGAGTCGGTTTACTTACCGTACCACGTACCTATTCCTTTTCGGAGTCTGAAGCATTCTGAAAAGTGTCCCTTATGTATTCCTCCGGTGTTACGGTTTCAATAACATTGGTTTCAACATTCATAGGATTACCTGAGATATAATGTTTGATTCTTTGACCGTTCACCACCTTTGGATTTGTGCCTTCGAAGTTGTTGATTTTTATGGCACCGGAACGATAGACCTCCTCGATAACGTAAGGGCCTTCCCATTTAGAGAGAAGTTTTCCTGCAAAAAATCTTAAACGAGAGTTGTATAGCAATACATAATCACCTACATTAAACACACGCTTTTGTATCCTTTTGTCATGCCATCTTTTAACTTTTTCTTTAAACAACTTGGCATTCTCATAGGCTTGGGTTCTCCATTCATCAAGTGAGCTAATGTCAAATAGCATCTTCTCACCGGCAAGTTTGAAATCATAGTTGAACTCTTTAATAGGCCAATATGCCTTATGTTCTAGTTCGAGAGGTAAGTGACATGCTTTTCCATAAACCATTTTATACGGAGACATACCCATAGGATTTTTATATGCAGTTCTATAGGCCCATAATGCATCATCAAGTTTTTTGGACCAATTCTTTCTAGATCTATTAACAGTCTTTTGCAAAATTAATTTGAGCTCTCTATTACTCAATTCTATTTGACCACTAGACTGTGGGTGATAAGGAGATGCAATTCTATGATTAACATCATACTTAGCAAGCATTTTACGGAAAGCACCATGAATAACATGTGAACCGCCATCAGTCATTCAATATCTAGGGACTCCAAATCTCGAAAAAATAATTTCTTTAAGCATCTTAATAAAAGCGTTATGATCAGCACTACTAGTTGGAATAGCTTCTACCCACTTAGTAACGTAATCGACAGCAACAAAAATATGTGTATATCCATTAGAGGCAGGAAACGGTCCATATAATCAAAGCCCCAAACGTCAAATGGTTCAATAACAAGTGAATAATTCATAGGAATTTCTTGACGTCTACTAATGTTACCAATTCGTTGACATTCATCACAAGATAAGACAAACTTACGGGCATCCTTGAAGAGAGTAGGCCAATAAAAACCAGATTGCAATACCTTATGTGCAGTTCTATCTCCAGCATGGTGTCCTCCGTAAGCCTCAGAGTGACACTTGCGTAGGATCTGTTCCTGTTCATGCTCAGGTACACAACGTCTAGTAACACCATTTACTTCTTCTTTATAAAGATGTGGGTCATCCCAAAAGTAGTGTCTCAAATCATAGAAAAACTTTTTTTTTGCTGGTATGTGAAACTAGGTAGTATAAATTTAGCAACAATGTAATAAGCATAATCAGCATACCATGGAGCAGTACGAGAAGCATTTATGACATTTAATTGTTCATCAGGAAAGCTATCATCAATAGGTAGTGGGTCATCAAGAACATTCTCTAACCTAGACAAGTTGTCTACAATGGGCTTCTCAGCTCCCTTTCTATCAATAATGTGTAAATCAAATTCTTGTAGCAAGAGAACCCATCTAATAAGTCTAGGTTTAGCATCTTTCTTTTCCATAAGATATTTAATAGCAGCATGATCAGTGTGAATAGTTACTTTAGAATCAACAATATAAGTTCTGAACTTATCACAAGCAAATACAACTGCTAAGAATTCTTTTTCAGTAGTGGCATAATTTCTCTGGGCATTGTCTAGAGTTTTACTAGCATATTGAATAACATTTAATTTCTTATCAACTCTTTGCCCTAGAACAGCACCTACAGCATAATCACTAGCATCACACATAATTTCAAAAGGTAAAGTCCAGTCAGGTGGCTGAACGATAGGTGCAAAAATTAATGCTTTCTTAAGTATTTCAAATGCTTCTACACAATCATCATCAAAGACAAATGGTACATATTTTTGTAAGAGATTAGTCAGAGGCCGAGAAATTTTTTAGAAGTCCTTAATGAACCTCCTATAAAAACTGGCATGACCAAGGAAACTTCATATACTTTTGATGTCCTTAGGACACAGCATCTTTTCAATAGCATCCACTTTAGCTCTGTCAACTTCAATACCTCTTTGAGAAATTTTATGCCCCAAGACAATGCCTTCATTAACCATAATGTGGCACTTCTCCCAATTCAAGACAAGGTTAGTTTCTTCACATCTCTGCAAAACTCGATCAAGGTTGCTCAAGCAATCATCAAAAGAGGAGCCATAAACGGAGAAATCGTCCATGAAAACCTCACATATCTTTTCACAAAAATCAGAGAATATAGCCATCATGCATCTTTGAAAGTTAGCAGGTGCATTAGATAAACCAAAAGGCATACGTCTATAAGCAAAAGTACCGAAAGGGCAAGTAAAAGTGGTCTTTGCTTGATCATCAGCTGATACAGGTATTTGAGAGAAACCAGAATAACCATCTAGAAAGCAAAAATGTGTATGTTTGGATAATCTTTCTAGCATTTGATCAATAAAAGGTAAGGGGTAATGATCTTTTTTAGTAGCTTTATTTAATTTGCGGAAATCAATTACCATCCGATAACCTATAATAATTCTTTGCGGAATCAATACATCTTTATCATTAGGAACGACAAGAATACCTCCCTTCATAGGGACACAATGGACAGGACTCACCCACTGACTATTAGCAACGGGATAGATTATACTTGCTTCAAGGAGCTTTAGTATTTCCTTTCTCACCACTTCTTTCATCTTAGGATTCAGCCGTCGTTGATGCTAAATAACTGGTTTGGTGTCTTTCTCCAAATTTATTTTGTGTTGACATAGAGTGGGACTAATGCCCTTAAGATCATCAAGAGTATATCCAATAGCAGCACGGTGCTTCTTCAGAGTTTTCAATAATTTATCTTATTCATGATCTGAAAGGTTAGCACTAATAATAACAGGATATATCTTCTTTTCATCAAGATAAGCATATTTAAGAGTATCAGATAATGGTTTAACCTCAAACACGGGATCACCCTTGGGTGGAGGAGGATCCCCTAGAATTTCAATAGGCAAGTTGTGTTTCAGAATAGGTCCTTGTTTAAAAAATACTTCATCTATTTCCCTTCTTTCATTCATAAACATATCATTTTCCCTTCTTACCAATAATTTCATCTTTACTAGGCAATTCCTCATCACGAGGTTTTCTACGAAATTTAGAGAAATTAAACACATGAGACATATCATCCAAGCCAATAGTAACAACATCCTTCTTGCAATCTATCTTGGCATTAACAGTGTTCAAGAAGGGTCTACCAAATATAGTGGGACAAAAGCTATCTTGTGGGGAACCAAGAATAAGAAAATCAGCAGGATATTTGACCTTCCCACACAAGACTTCCACATCTCTAACAATCCCAATCGGTGAAATTGTATCTCTATTGGCAAGCTTAATGGTGACATCAATTTCTTCTAACTTAGCAGGTGCAATGTCATGCATAATTTCTTTGTATAAGGAAATAGGTATTGCACTAGCACTAGCACCCATATCACACAAGCCATGATAGCAATGATCTCCTATTTTAACAGAAATAACAGGCATGCCTACCACAGGTCTATGTTTATCTCTAGCACTAGGTTTAGCAATTCTAGCAGCCTCATCACAGAAGTAAATAACATGCCCATCGGTATTGTCAACCAAGAGATCTTTAATCATAGCAATATTAGGTTCAACTTTAACTTGCTCAGGGGGTTTGTGTGTCCTAATATTACTTTTGTTGACTACAGTTGAAGCTTTAGCATGATCCTTGATTCTAACAGGGAAAGGTGGTTTCTCAACATAAGCAGTAGGAACAATAGGATCATTATAAGTGATAGTATTTTCTTCAACTTTAATAGGTGCAACTACTTTTACTTCAATGGGAGGGTTATATTTAAACCACTTCTCCTTAGGGAGATCAACATGAGCAGCAAAAGATTCACAAAAAGAAGCTACTATCTCAGAGTCAAGTCCATATTTAGTGCTAAATTTACGGAAAACATCGGTATCCATAAAAGATTTAACACAATCAAACTTAGGTGTTATACCTGACTCCTTACCTTCGTCGAGATTCCAATCTTCAGAGTTGCGTTTAATTCTTTCCAATAAATCCCATTTGAATTCAATAGTCTTCATCATAAAGGAACCAGTACAAGAAGTATCGAGCATGGAGCGATTATTGTCAGAAAGCCGAGCATAGAAAATTTGAATAATCAATTCTCTTGGGAGCTCATCATTGGGGCATGAATATAACATTGACTTAAGCCTCCCCCAAACTTGAGCGATGCTTTCTCCTTCGCGAGGCCAAAAATTATATATATAATTACGATCACGATGACAAGATGCATACGACAAAAATTCTGATGGAATTCCAATTTGAACAGTTTGTAGTCCCATGATCCCATATCATCACATAGCCTATACCATGTCAATGCTTCTCCCTTCAAAGATAAAGGGAAGACCTTCTGCTTGATAACATCATCGGGCATACCTGCAAGCTTAAATAATCCTTAAACTTCATCCACATAGATTAAGTGTAAATCGGGATGCAATGTTCCATCTCCTGCAAAAGGATTAGCTAGCAGTTTCTCTATCATACCGGAAGGAATTTCAAAGTAGAAATTTTCATTTTCAGTAGGTTCAGTGGGTTGAGGAGCAACTCTTTGCTCTACTGGCCGAGGTGAAGATACCCTGAACAAGCCCCTCAAAGGATTACTTTCCATAGTAACAAGTCATAGTAAATTTCAGCACACTATATAAATTTGTTCCTTACGAAATTCCACCTACCAAAGGCGCTTCACTCCCCGACAACGGCGCCAGAAAAGAGTCTTGATGACCCACAAGTGTAGGGGATCTATCGTAGTCCTTTCGATAAGTAAGAGTGTCGAACCCAACGAGGAGCAGAAGGAAATGATAAGCGGTTTTCAGCAAGGTATTCTCTACAAGCACTAAAATTATAGGTAACAGATAGTTTTGTGATAATATAATTTATAACGGGTAACAAGTAATGAAAGTAAATAAGGTGCAGCAAGGTGGCCCAATCCCTTTTGTAGCAAAGGACAAGCCTGAACAATTTCTTATACGAAGGAAAATGCTCCCGAGGACACATGGGAATTATTGTCAAGCTAGTTTTCATCACGTTCATATGATCCGCGTTCGGTACTTTGATAATTTGATATGTGGGTGGACCGGTGCTTGGGTGCTGTCCTTACTTGGACAAGCATCCCACTTATGATTAACTCCTATTGCAAGCATCCGCAACTACAAAAGAAGTATTAAGGTAAACCTAACCATAGCACGAAACATATGGATCCAGATCAGCCCCTTACGAAGCAACGCATAAACTAGGATTTAAGGTTATGTCACTCTAGCAACCCATCATCTACTTATTACTTCCCAATGCCTTCCTCTAGGCCCAAATAATGGTGAAGTGTCATGTAGTCGACGTTCACATAACACCACTAGAGGACAGACAACATACATCTCATCAAAATGTCGAACGAATACCAAATTCACATGACTACTAATAGCAAGACTTCTCCCATGTCCTCAGGAACAAACGTAACTACTCATAAAGCATATTCATGTTCATAATTAGAGGGGTATTAATATGCATAATGGATCTGAACATATGATCTTCCACCAAGTAAACCCACTAGCATCAACTATAAGGAGTAATCAACACTACTAGCAACCTACAGGTACCAATCTCAGACTTAGAGACAAGAATTGGATACAAGGGATGAACTAGGGTTTGAGAGGAGATGGTGCTGGTGAAGATGTTGATGGAGATTGGCCCCCTCCCGATGAGAGGAGCGTTGGTGATGACGATGACGATGATTTCCCCCTCCCGGAGGGAAGTTTCCCCGGCAGAACAGCTCCGCCGGAGCCCTACATTGGTTCCGCCAAGGTTCCGCCTCGTGGCGGCGGAGTCTCGTCCCGGAAGCTTGCTTATGATTTTTTCTCGGACGAAAGACTTCATATAGTAGAAGATGGGCACCGGAGGGTCACCAGGGGCCCACGAGGCAGGGGGGCACGCCCGCCACCCTCGTGGCCAGGGTGTGGGCCCCTCTGGTATTTTCTTCGCTCAGTATTTTTTATTATTTCTAGAAATAACTTCCGTGGAGTTTCAGGACTTTTGGAGTTGTGCAGAATAGGTCTCTAATATTTGCTCCTTTTCCAGCCCAGAATTCCAGCTGCCGGCATTCTCCCTCTTTATGTAAACCTTGTAAAATAAGAGAGAATAAGCATAAGTATTGTGACATAATGTGTAATAACAGCCCATAATGCAATAAATATCGATATAAAAGCATGATGAAAAATGGACGTATCATTATGCAGGCTACCAAATGCCTCTACGTCAATGGCCCTTTTCCTATGAGTTGGATCCATTTGTGGGACACAAATATAGGGTATGATTGCGTCTCAATGATAATTAAAGCATAGTGTACCAACTCATCAGCAAAACCTAGCTCCTGCTGTCATGGGAATGATTCCGACAATAATAAGGGATAGGGTAAAGGAGCATGATCTATCGAGATGCAAATGGGTGACACGGTGGTTTTAGCGCGTTCGGGCCTCTCACGGTGGAGATAACAACCCTACGTCTCATGCTCCAGAGAGTCTTTGCTTTATCTGGGTATATATCCGGAGATTACAATGTATGCGAGAGAGGAGAACGGATCCCCATGCCTGAGCTGAGTCCTGAGACTAGAGAGAGAGAGATATAGAAGAAAAAGCCCCCCCCCCATTCTAGGGGTGGGGGTGGCTTATATAGAGTGCGCCACCCCCTCACCTCCTATGTTACAAAGTGGGGCATGAATGCCATAATGCCAGCCCACTACCAAGCCTTCACTATGAGAACGATGCTGACTGCTTTGCTGCCTCCTGGTCTTTGTATACCAGAGTGAGTCATACGGTCGAGTGGTGAACTGTCATCCAAGTGGATGGTATGCTGCTTGGTCGAGTGGATGGTATGTTGCTTAGTCGAGTGGATAGTATGAAATTTATCTGGACCCACATGTTGTGTGGACCCCATGCTCTATGATATTTCGACCCTTCATGGGCCTACCTGTTATTTGTATCCCCAACATTAGCCCCCGAATCGATTGTGATTTTGCAAAACGAGTTGGTGAAAGACACAATTTGGTCCGAGTGATTACGGAAATACTCGGTACATGTCATCGTGCTTTCAGACAACCAATGTTTGAACAAAATCTCAATCGATTTCGGCACTACGCTTCCCGACTGATCTGGGGTAAGTGCCCGCGAGGACAACTTGGTGACATTTGTTCATCTCTCGGAAGAGGTTAACTCGTGATCAGAGTATGGGTGTGTCATTAAATCTGGGCAACAAGATTGTTGCATGGACTGCTGTCTCGGGGAGATGTCATTCTCATCCCGGAGGAACGTCAATACATGTCGGTTCGAGATCCAAACTTATGAGTTTCACGCTTTGAGTCCTAGAAGTAGGCTCAAAACAGGTCCACGGAGGAGCGTTAAACTCACCTTATAGCAATTTTTTTGTAGCCGACAGGAGCCTTAGAACTTGTTTGTTTGTTGTTCGTCACTCGGATTGGTCAGGCCATACCGAGTAGAGATTACTCCAGTGGGGGCACGCTAAGTGCACCCACTAGGTGTAGTCCCCGAGACCGCCATCGACTGCGGGCAGTCGGCAGGGGTCTGAGAGAGAAAATCTTCTTAGCTGGTACTGATCGAACTTGTTCTTCTCTGACTCAGAGGTCGAGTGATCTGGAGCTGGTCTTGCATCGAGCAAAATGTTTCTTTCTGAGTTCTCTTCCAGTGGGGGCACGCTGAGTGCACCCACTGGGTGTAGTCCCCGAGCCTCTGTCAGACTCGATGGGTCTGGCAGAGGGTTTAAGTCTCCTGGTAAACCTCCACGTAGTCGACACGGTAAATATCTTTTAGTCTGAAATTGAGTCAATCGGATGCATCTTCAGGCGCTTGACATGGTAAGTAAGCTCAGCCTGGAGCTGAGTCAGTCGGACTGATCTTCATGCCCTCGGCACGGAATAAATTCAGCCTGGAACTCGGTCAAGCAGGTGTATCTTCGTGCTCTCGGCACGGTGAATGAATTCGGCTTTGAAACTGCCGACTGTAGAAAAATGCTGGACACTCCAGGGAGTAATCGTTCCAGTAGTACTTCTTATATTTACCGTTAGATTTTGTGTGAAAGGGTTATTTGTAAGAGTACATTGTATCTGTAGAGGAGCTTCGTTTTCACCCTTTTGCGTGAAAGGGGTATTTGTCCGAGTGGACGTGCTTAACGACTGATCGGGGTATGTTGACTGCAAGGAAAAACTTGGTGGCACTCGTATGTCTCCCGGAGGAGATAGACTAGTGGTCTGACATGGACGTGCCATGAAACCCGAGTGGCGAGGCTAGTGTGTGGGCTGACTCTCCGGAGAGATGCCACTCATTATCCCGGGGGAACACCAGCACATGCCATCTCCGAGTCCAAGTTTGTGAAACTGACGCCTTGGAGCCTAGGATAAGGGCCAAGTGTATCCGTAGAGGAGCGTCGTTTTCACCCTTTTTGCATCCTAAAGATGACTTCAAGAAATGACTTCGGCGATCGTCCGAGTGGACAGTACTACCCTTATAGATTTTCGGCGGAACGAGCATGTATGGTCAGAAAGATATTCCTGATGTGATCAATGGGTTGATCGAATGGGCGTAACCCCTGAGGGCGGCATGGCCAACGGCTGTGCGTAGCCCCCGAGTGATGCTCGAAAGAGGTAAGCTTGCTACAGAGTGTGATATGAGGTTTGATCAATATAGTAATTTAGTCGTGCCTGCGTTGGGGTGTAGTGGTGAGGACATGTCCAACTGATGGTGACGCACGGGGCAGCCGAGGGGCGAGGACGCGTACAACCGAGTGGCGATACGCGGGGCGGACGAGTGGTGAAGACGTGCACAACCGAGTGGCGAGGCGCGGGGCGACCGAGTGGTGAAGAGGTGCACAACCGAGTGGCGATGCGCGGGGCGGCTGAGTGGTGAAGACGTGCACAACCGAGTGGCGAGGCGTGGGGCGACCGAGTGGTAAAGAGGTGCACAACCGAGTGGCGACGTGCGGAACGGCCGAGTGGTGAAGACGTGCACAACCGAGTGGCGACACGCGGGGCGGCCGAGTGGTGTAGACGAGCACAACCGAGTGGCGACGCGCGGAGCGGCCGCGTGGTGACGACTTGCCCAACCAAGTGGCGATGCGCGGAGCAACCGAGTGATCAAGACGTGCCCAACCGAGTGGCGACGCGCGGGGCGGCAGTGTGATGATGTGCGAGGTGGTCGAATGATGAAGACATGCACAACTGAGTTGCAACGCGTGGGGTGGCCGAGTGGTGAAGAGGTGCACAACCGAGAGGCGAGCGCGGAGCGGCCGAGTGGTGAAGAGGTGCACAACCGAGTGGCGACATGCGGGGCGGCCGAGTGGTGATGACGTGCATAACCGAGTGACGACGCGCAGGGCGGCCGAGTGGTGAAGACGAGCAGAGCCGAGTAGCGACGCGCGGAGCGGCCAAGTGGAAGATTGCGTGTCCAGTCAAGTGGCTGAAATGGTCTTCGAATGAGTTAGCCAGATGCTTTCGAAGGTAATGTAGCGACGAGGTCGGTGTAGTGTGGTTGCGACGGAACAAGACCGGTGTGACAACTGAGTGTGAGTAGGAATGAACATGGCGCGCAGAGCGTCTGGTTGATTATAAAACTTGTCAAATTGGCGGATCGAATGCACTTGTTGATGTGAAGGATCTGACTGGTGATGAAGTACTCAACCACTCAGGAGATTGTCATTCCAAATGAGATGCAGCTCCCGAGTGTGGCGTATCCCCCGAGCGGACTACAGGCTTCGACAACGGACATGTCGGAATACGAGAAATATAGTTTTTGAATGGAGTCGGATTCGGGTAAAGATGAGAAGAAGCTTCCGAGTGATGCTCGAAAGAGGCAAACTCGCATAGGAGAGAAGTGTGAAGTTTAATTATAAAAGGGATTTATCTGTCTCATGCCTAACGAGGTCAATATCATTGATACGAGGAAGAGGATTCCACGGAGGGGTTGGCCGGATGTGTTTGAAGTCAATAGAGCGACAAGGTTCGTGTTGTGGTGCGCTAGGACCGATACGGTGACCGAGTCTGATTGGCGATGGAGTTGGCGCATAGGGCCGTCGAGTGATTGTGTAACTTGTGTAAGAAAAATAGCACAAGCCAACATACCAATTTCCCGAGGAAGTTTGATGTGTGCTGACAAGATTTGTGTAGGTGACACCCATTGACACCCGCTGGGTGTGCAAGGGGCTTGTTGGTTCAAATAAAACGGAAGTGTAGTGTTCCGACTGAGTTGCAGCCCCCGAGGACTGATGCAAACTCGAAATGAAGAACAAATGGTGTTCGTGAATGACGTATGCGTTAAAATGGAAGTTGGACTCAGGAGTCAGTACTAAGCAAGTATGTGAAAATAAGCAACCGAGCGTAGAAGCACACTCGGTGGCGTGGCCTCCGAGTGAACATGATTTGTGAATTACGGGATACTCAGGAACGTGGAAATAATAGAATGTAGTGCTAGAATAACTTAGCTGTCTGAAGGCACGCGAGTGGCCGAGTGTGAAGATGTGTTCAACCGAATGGCGACGCGCGGGGCGGCCGAGTGGTGATGAGGTGACCAACCGATGGCGACGTGCGGGGCGGCCGAGTGGTGATGAGGTGACCAACCGTTGGCGACGTGCGGGGCGGCCGAGTGGTGATGAGGTGACCAACCGATGGCGACGCGTGGGGCGGCCGAGTGGTGATGAGGTGACCAACCGATGGCGACGCGCGGGGCGGCCGAGTGGTGATGAGGTGACCAACTGAGTGGCGACGCGCGGGGCGGACGAGTGGTGATGAGGTGACCAACCGAGTGGCGACGCGCGGAGCGGCCGAGTGGTGATGCGGTGACCAATCGAGTGGCGACGCGCGGAGCGGCCGAGTGGTGATGGGGTGACTACCGACCGAGTGATGCGGACGCGTTCAGCGGAGTGACGATGCACGGGACGTCCGAGTGAAGTAGATGCGTTCTTCGGAGTGACGATGTGCAGGACGTCCGAGTCAATGCACGTTAGTCGTCTGGATGCAAATTTCATCTGAGTTAACCTGCATATCAGTACTTCGACTGCGCGTCGTCGTGTTAGTCGCTCGAAACGAAACATTCGTCTGAATGAACTGCTGTCCGGGGACCACGACGGGCGAGTGACCCTGCACGTTAGTAGCAAGTATATCCATGAATATTGTTTTGGTGGACTAAAGTATCCCTGCACGGATTGCTATTTTGCAAGGATTAAAGACCAGGGATGGTTATGCATGCATGCACAATTAATTGGCGTAGGAACTGTGGAAGTTTTGGCAGCAGTAAATAGGTAATTGGTGCTGAAAAATGCTAACCTAATTGGCCGCTTAATGAGGTGATTAACTTAACGAAATGGTAACTCGCCCATGAATTGCACTTGGGTCAAGTGCGTTTGCCAATTGAGTGCATGCATGCACTAGCACTACCAAACGGGAGTGCATGGAAGCGTGCCTGGGTCGTCAACCCAGGTGGAGCATGCAAAGATACGTGCAAGCGCGGCATAACTTTCTGGTACGGACGCATCTATTGGTAATTTAAAGGGGCACGCAAAGAGAGTGTGTATGCCGAAAGAGAGAGCGCGCCCTGTGCGGAAGAAAAGAGGTGCAGCACCGTGCGATTACCATTAATTGGCCGCCGTAATTAGGCACTCACTCCGTGGAGTAACTGGCGTTGGAGGAAGTCCATACCTAATTGGCCGCTTAATTTTAGGCGATCACCTCAACGAAACGGCCAACCCACTACACGAAGAATTATGAAGCTCACGTTATGCAATAGGGATTGTGGGGTACGTACTCTCCGATGTAAATGACGCAGACGAACGAGACGCAGGTGGCAAGGTAGCATGTGCTACCGGTGACGTAGGCAAGGGCCGGCGAGCGCGCCGCTTAGCGGCACCTGTGGCGCAGGGCCACAGAGCGCACCGCAAGGCGGGCGAGCATGGCGATGGGCAGCAAGTGCGGCGCAGGGCCGGCGAGCACAACGAAGCACTTCACCGCTCCAATTGTCGGATGGGTCCGATCTCCTCGCCCACTCGTCTGCATGTGCGCCGGCCATGCGCAAGAGAGCGGCGATGGCATTCGTAGATGAGATCAAAGATGACGAGTGAACGGCGCAGAAGCGCAGCGTGATTGAAGAAATAACCATCCACATCATGGCTCGATAGACGCCATGCCCCACGGTGGGCGCCAACTGTCGTGGGAACGATTCCGACAATAATAAGGGATAGGGTAAAGGAGCATGATCTATGGAGATGCAAATGGGTGACACGGTGGTTTTAGCGAGTTCGGGTATCTCACGATGGAGATAACAACTCTACGGCTGGTGCTCCGGAGAGGCTTTGCTTTATCTGGGTATGTATCCGGAGATTACAATGTATGTGAGAGAGGAGAACGGATCCCCATGCCTGAGTTGAGTCCTGAGACTAGAGAGAGATATATAGAAAAAAAGCCCCCCATGCTAGTGGTGGGGGTGGCTTATATAGAGTGCGTCACCCCCTCACCTCCTATGTTACAAAGTGGGGCATGAATGCCATAATGCCAGCCCACTACCAAGCCTTCACTATGAGAATGATACCGAGTGGATGTATGCTGCTTGGTCGAGTGGTTGGTATGCTACTTGGTCGAGTGGATAGTATGAAATTTATCTGGACCCACATGTTGTGTGGACCCCATGCTTTATGATATTTCGACCCTTCGTGGGCCAAACTGTTATGTGTATCCCCAACACCTTCCTCTCTTGCTTCTCATGTGTCGTCTCTGAAAGTGCGTTATATTGACTAGAGGAAGTGGTGAATAGGCAATTTTTACAAATTCGTCACTCAGGAATTTCGGGGTGAGGAAATTCCTAAGCAACGAACAACTAAGCAGCAGAATAAGTACTCAGATGCAAGCATAACAGATGAAATGAAAACAAGCACAGAGTACAAGTAGCGTAAACACAGGATAAACAGGCTGAAGACAAACTGACTGAAGAAATATGATTGAGGAAATTGAGAAAAGTCTTCAGTCAAAGTCTTCAAACAGTAACGATCAAGTACAACAGTATCTGAATGAGGAAATGGAAGGGTTGAGAAAATAGAACCAGTAGCTCGGTGAATACAGTGATTTGGTAGACCAGTTCGAACTGCTGTGATAGTCGTACGTCTGGTTGGAGCGGTTAGGTATTTAAACCTGATGACACGTAGTCCCGGACACACAGTCTTCACCGTATTCTCCTTGAGGAAAGGTCACACAGACCTCGCCAAATCACTCGTGGTAAGTCTTCAGGTGACTTCCAAAACTTCACAGACTCGGTCACTCGGCGATCCACAATTTCCTCTTGAATGCTCTAGACCATGACACCTAACCGTCTGGAGGATGCACAGTCCTCAAAGGTAACAAGCGTCGGTTCCACACAGGAACAATCTCTTCAGCGATGCTTAATCACTTTGGCTTTGTAGGTGTTTTGGTATGGGTTTTCCTCACTTGATGATTTTCGCTCAAAGTCCTCGGAGGATAGGATGCTCTCAATGAAAAGTGTCAGTTTCTCTCGAAGCAGCCAACCAGCTAGTGGTTGTAGGTGGCGGCTATTTATAGCCTAGGGAGTAGTCCCTCATGACAAGACATAAATGCACTTCAATGATATGACCGTTAGGTGGGTATATATTTTGGGACAGCTGGCGCGTAGCACAGCAACGGTCGGATATTTGAATATCAAATTCCTCAGGGCTATCATGTTCCTCACTTGTAGGCAATCCGCACTGGCGAATTCCTAAGTCCTCAGTCAGAACAAATTCCTCAGAGAACGGAAGATCTTTGTGTCTATCTCTGAAGAAATTGCATGGACTGTATGAGATTTCCAATGGCTTCACTCGAAGGGATTGGTAGGTGTAGGATTTTGAGATGAGCATCACTTGGAAACTTTTCCTTAGTTTTACCTCGACCCCCTTTAATAGTACGGTGTTTCCTATGACTCAAGAAAGAGAAAAAGAAACTACGAAAACAAAAGTCTTCACGCTTCATATTCCTCGCATGAATATCAAGTCTTCAAAGTCACACCAATTTCTTCACTTTCAAATTCTTTAGAAAGCCAAAGTCTTCAGTTGAAGACATTCATTTTTAGGGGTCGAATTCTCTGTAAATATCAAACTCATCATAGACTTATAGACCTGTGTACACTCACAAACGCATTAGTCCCTTAACCTATTAGTCTTTAATACACCAAAATCACTAAGGGTCACTAGATGCACTTACAATCTCCCCCCTTTTTGGTGATTGATGACAATATAGGTTAAGTTTTCAACGGGGATAAACATATGAAGTGTAAATAATGATATTGAGGAATTTGATTACAATATATAGAAGAACTCCCCGTGAAGATGTGCATATGTGAGGAATTTTCCTTGGAGAGCAAATGCACATTGTCGAGTAATATCATGGAGATCTCCCAATATATCTTGTAATTCATATACGCATTTAACATAAGAAATGAAGAATTTGAAATGCATGATGAAATATGGTGACTGACGTAATTCAACGTGTGTGCATTAACATATATGAGGGAATAGCATGCAGAAGAACAGAGCAAGAGTATCAGACCACCATTGGACTTAAGTTTACAACTCGATCAACAAAAACTTCAGAAGAACGAGAGTGGTAACTTAGCAAAAAATGCCCATATATAGACCCGCTTGAAGACTAACTCAAATTTCTCCCCCTTTGTCATTGAATGACCAAAAGGGACGCAAAATGAGGACTAACGCCCCTAAAGAACATCATCATGAAGTTGATGGAGGAGCACCAGCGTTGTTGGGGTCGTTCGTTAATGTGGGGCCTGTCGTAGTGTCGTCCAAGTCTTCATTTTCATCAGTCTCGCGCGATGAAGAATAGGAGCTGGCCACCTAATGAGGAACTTTGACCATTTGAATTTCTTCGAAGGTGGCTGAGACCAGTCAAAGTCCTACTTGATGCCCATTTCCCTGAGATCTTCTTCACCGTAGAGGTGAGACAGTACAACCTAGGTGCGATCAAGTACTTCATGCAGATAGTAATGCTTCTTATTCACAAAGTTTTGTGTGATTGTCATGTTCTGAAGAATTGAACCAAACTGTCGCTTGACCCATTTGTGGTTGCGATCGACCTTCTGATGAAGATTGAGGAGAAACTCACGATCAGTCATCACCCTTGGACCAGTGGCTTGAGGATTTTGCTTTGAAGCATTTGCGGCAGTGTCATGAGTGGCAGAGTCATCATTGGTGGAGTAGGATGCGGTCTTGCGAAACTGTCCATCCAATGGACCAGTGCCCTCACCAATAACATCGGCCTTGCCCTTCTCATCAGATGAGGAAATAGGCCGTTTGAGGACCTTGATTGGGGGCAAGTAGCTGTGATGATTTAGGACGTCAGCCTTGTAGTTGATTGAAGACCTTGATCTGATAAATCTCATGATCCAGTGAGCATAAGGTTTCAATTCAAACGGTGAAAGAGCAATATTGGCCAAAGTCCTCATGAAGAAATCATGGTAGTTGATAGGCACACCATGTATGATGTTGAAAAGCAGATTCTTCATGATGGCAACAACCTCTTCTTCATTTGAGTCGTGGCCCTTGATTGGACTGAGGGTCTTGGTCAATATCCTGTACACAGTTCTTGGCACATAGAGCAATTCCTTGATGAGGAATTTGGTCCTTGGAGCTTGGCCTGGCTTCAAAGGCTTCGTCAACACTTGCATCAGATGATCTGATAGTACAGGGTCAGCATAGATGAGCCTTGCACCTTCAGAAGGAGGACTGACTGGGATGGCATGAAGTAATTCAAAGGCTGGTGCTTTGTAGTCAGTGTTTTCAGTCATCAGTCCAACACCCATGAATTCACATCTTCGAAGTTGCCAGTGATGTGCAACGTGGCATAGAACTGAAAAATGAGTTCTTCATTCCAGTCGCATATGTCGGTGCAGAAGTTGAGCAGCCCAGTGTCATGAAGAACACTGAGGACTGGGTAGAAGCAAGGTAGAGACTCCATATCCACATGAGGAATGTGCTCACGGTCAAAGATCTTGTCCTTATCGAATAGTAGTGAAGAATAGAAGTTCATCTGACTTGTTGTCCAGATGCTCTTCCGTCGAAGAAGAGCAGAGTCATAGGGATTGAAGTCAGTAAAGAAAATGTGCTCATTGAAGAAATCTTCAACTTTGAACTTCTATTTCTTGGAGAAGGGATTCTTTGGCTTGGGCTGAGGATTGTCAGTTGAAGTCTCCACAGCCTCTTGAATCACAGTCTCTAGAGCAGCAGGCTGAGGAATTTCAGGTACAATTTCATCAACAGCTGCCTGGGTCTCCATTTCTTCAACAACATTTACATACGCACTAGTGGATGGAACATCTTCAGGTATAGTGAGGAGAGATGATGCCTGGTGTTATTCAGATGTCGTGTGAATTTCTTCGGTCTGAACAAGGGAATAAGGAATCTGTTGCAGAGGCGTGAACAGTGGTGAATTGGGGTGATGACTTTCCTAGTAGTCATCATTCAGAATTGGAGTGGTGCACCCAATGTCCACGTCTTCATCTTCCCTCATCTATTTCTTCCGCGCCGGACTCTTCAGCGGTGAACTGAGGCATGGGCGAGGATACCAGAGGAGTTGAGGATGTTATCCACTCCAATTTCTTCAGCCAATTGCTCTGTCGAAGCAGCAGCAGGATCTTCTTCATCTGATTCATTGGGAATCACATATTCCTCACCAAAGGGAACAATCTCCTTTGATGACATGCTTGAAACAGGAACAACATCTCTGGGATTTTCATAAGAGCTTATCAAAGTCTTCGCCTTCTTTTGTACGAAAGACTCTGAGAAAGCAGATGCTTTCCTTTTCTCCACAGTTGCTCGCTCTCTAGCCTTGGTTTTCTTCACTTCTGATGCAGAAGGAAGGTTGATGCTTGTGGTTGGTGCAGGAGGAGCAGAGGAAATTGGTTCAGTTTCTTCAGGAACAATGGATGCAGTTGTCCTGGCTTGGTCAATCTCTTCAGGCATTGTAGTAGTTGCTTCAACAAGCCTGGCTTAATCTTCTGGCGCAACACTACAGGTTGCCCTAGCAGTTTCTTTAGCGGCTGGAATGTCTTCATCAGCCCTTGTGCTTTCATTTTCTTCAGCAGCCTGATTTTCATCAGCGATGTTGGCATGTTCTTCAGTAGGCTGTGCAGAAGCTTCAGCCTGAGGAGATTCATGTTGCGATGGGGCTGCAACATTTGAGGTGAATCTTTCTGCCATCTTGACGAATCTGACCTTGGCTCCCAGGCAATCCGCACGGTATGCATCAAATTCATCACTAAATGCTTTGATCTCAGCTTGCATGTGCTTCTTCAGAAAACGCTCCTTGTACTGAGCTTCCTTCAGCTGCCTGGCCTTTTCAAACTTCCATTTTTCCTCGCCTATGAAGGCTGTGAACATGTGACTTTGGCCAGCTGTGAGATTGAAGTCAGACATAGGAGTGTTGGGGTCCTTGTGCCAGAGATCAATGAAATCGAGGATCAGCTTGGGATCCAACAGAAGATGCACATTGGTGCCTTTGGCTCTAGCGGCCAGTTGTTGTCTATCTCGGATGATTTCTTCTAATTCCTCATCATCAGCTTCGTCTTCACTAGACGGTACATGAAAGGCGACATGCTTCTTGTGAGGACTTGGCCTTGTGCCTCGTCCAGCAGTGGCCTTTGTCTTCAGCAAAGTTGGGCCTGTTAAGGACTGCGGAGGAGCTGAAGAACTTGCAGAGACTCCTGAAGCAATTGAGATGCCAGTTGTCCTTTGGCAAGAGGAGAGATGCGCAGGTGCCGAGGACTTTGCAGCAGCAGATGAGGATTTTGCAGTTGGGACTGGAGCTGCTTTAGAGGAAGAGGAGTGAGGCACTGGCCATGAGGGATTTGCTGAACTTGGTCGTGAGGGCATTTCTGAGGAACTGGGCTTGTGCGCAGGCTTCTTGGGCATAGCCTTCTTGGCTTGCTAGCAGAGGCCGCCGCAGCAGCAGCAGAGTCTTCGTTGAATTTCTTCACTGCTTCTTTAGCCACTTTGGCCAACTTAGCTTGTCGCTTGGCCCATTCAGCGGGAAACTCCTCACCTCTTCTGATGCTAGAGGGATCAGCAACTTGGCCTGGTGCCAATGGAGGTCTTGGGCATGGAGGGTGTACAACGAATTTCTTCATGTACTTGGGAGTGACATAGCGATATTCCCTCCATTCTCTAGCCCATCTCCTCTCAATCTTCAGAATGCGCACTTTGCGCTCATTCTTCATCTCCTTGCCATGAATTGCTTCATCAGGTGTGCAATACCCTACATAGATATCTTCAGGGATTTCAAAAGCAGTGTTTACTTCCAATTTCTTCCCTCCCTTCTGAGGTCTCTTGCCATCAGCCATTTTCTTTAGCTGAGTAATTTGAACAACAGAATTCTCTGAAGAGGTATGCAATTTGTCTTCAAGGAATGCTGCAAATGAGTTAAATTGATGAGAACCTAGTGGTTCAGTAGCTGACATGAGTACCTGTGAATAGAGTATAGGTGCGAAGAATTTGGAGAGGTCATATGCGTTCTCAGAAGTTTTTGCAAAAAGAATAAGTTTGAGGAATATGACCAGAGTTGTCTTGAGGAATTTCACTAATCTGTCTTTGACTTAGGTTCCAGAGTTGTATAGATTGAAAATCCACACAACTGAGGAAACTTGAGGAAAAACATTGCTTCGAGAAAGAAATCAAGAACAGATGCATTTGACGTGTTCTCGTGTGTGGAAGTTGAAGAATAAACACCTTTTGAGAATTTTTTGGAAATCATTAGAATCAACAAGGGCAGTAAAAATAAATTTCATTTACCCTTGACGAAGAACATGACGAATTGGGAGTAGTAGATGGGAAGTTCATCCGTTCAGATCTTCCACGCCCTAACTTGGCGGCAAAAGAGAGCTACGGCGGCGGCGGAGTGAAGATTTCCGTGGCCGGCGCGAGTATGACGACGATGAGGTCGAGGTAGTGAAGCTCTTCCTCAGCGGTGACGATGGAAGTAGCGGAGGCGCTAGGTCAGAGAGCTCAAGCGAGGGGAGTGAGGTCGAGAGGGGTAAATGCGGTCTGAGGACGGTGAGGAGTATATATAGCCGAGGTGAAAAACCGCTCGTCCGAGGAAAATGGACGAACGTGCCCCTGACCCTTCTCATCATTGCGACATGTTTCACCCACATACAGTGAGGTGGAGATCATGTGAGATCGTGGGTGAATAGATAAGTCTTATCGTGGGATGCGGAACGATTTGAGCGGCAAAAGCCTAAAACTGAGATATGAATATTTTAAAGTTTCATTCGCAAATTCTTCAGCTGACAAGGACATAGTGAAGATTTTGAACGGGTTTCAAATAGAATGCACATGAAGAATTTTCGAATAGAATGGGTTGAGTATAGCATAGAGGGGGAAGGGTCCAATCAAATTCACTTAGCAGAAAAGTCAACTTGAAGAATTAGATATAAGTGAATGTTGTAGAGGACTGAAAAAATCAAATATATATATATATATATATATATATATATATATATATATATTAGTCAATGGAGATCAACGACGGAAGGGGTGAAGACAATGCAAAGCTGAAGAATTTGAACAACTGAGGAATTTCAAAACTGAAGAAAAACTCAAATTGAAGATTTTCAACTTTTGTTGGTGGCGTGACCCACCGTATAAGAATGATGATTTCAGACACCGCGTACAATTGTCATAGGGCTCTGAGAATCAAATTCTTCGTTAATTTCTTCACACTTAGAGGTTTAGTCTTCATTGATTGAAGAGAAACGTTACTTCGTGTGTTGCACATCTAAGTCATCAATTTTGATAAGTGTTAGGATGTGTGTCGTTTTCAAAGGACATTCAAAGATTCTAAGATATTTAGATCACACCGCAACTTGCTAAATCTCTTCTCATCCAAGGGCTTTGTGAAGATATCGGCTAGCTATTCTTCAGTCTTCACGTACTCGATGGAGATGTCGCCCTTCAACACATGATCACGAAGAAAATGACGATGAATCTGGATGTGCTTTGTCTTCGAGTGCTGAACTGGGTTATGAGCAATCTTGATGGCACTCTCATTGTCACAGAAGAGTGGCACATTCTTCACATTGATGTCGTAGTCCTTGAGGGTTTGCTTCATCCATAGCAATTGAGCAAAGCACGAACCAGCAGCAATGTACTCAGCTTCAGTAGTAGAGAGTGATACACAATTCTGTTTCTTCGAGGACCAACATACCAAAGATCGTCCCAGGAAATGGCATGTGCCTGATGTTGACTTGCGGTCCACACGATCACCAGCATAGTCAGAGTCAGAATATCAAATGAGATCAAAAGCCGAGCCCTTGGGTACCATAATCCAAGTGTTGGAGTGTGAGCTAGATATCGAAGAATATGCTTCACGACCTTATAGTGTGATTCCTTCGGTGTAGCTTGAAAGCGGGCACATATGCAAACACTAAGCATAATATCTGTCCTAGATGAACATATGTACAATAAAGAACTAATCATGGAGCGGTATACCTTTTGATCGAAGTCAATACCATTTTCATAAGTGCATAGATGGCCATTTGTTGGCATAGGGTGACGCCTTTGTAATCTTGCATGCCGAATTTCCTCAACACATCCTTGAGGTATTTCTCCTGAGATATGAAGATGCCGTTCCGCTGTTGACGTATTTGAAGGCCTAAGAAGAATTTCAATTCTCGCATCATAGACATTTGATATTCTTCACTCATCATATAGGCAAATTAATCACTGTAAAGTTGGTCAGTACAGCCAAAGATGATATCATCAACATATATTTGGCATACGAATAATTCATCATTATAGGTTTTGGTGAAAAGAGTTGGGTCAAGTGAACCGGGTTTGAAGCCTTTCTTTGTGAGGAATTCCTTCAAAGTATCATACCACGCCCGAGCGGCCTGCTTGAGGCCATAGAGGGTCGTATTGAGTCTCAAGACTTTGTCAGGATGCTTTGGATCTTCAAAACCTGGGGGTTGAGCAACATATACTCTTCCTCAAGCTTACCATTGAGGAATGAACTTTTCACATCCATTTGATATAAGATGATATTATGAATCCACTCAGGCTCTAGAAATGCCTCATCTACTTTGGTGGGCTCTGTGATAGAGACAAAAGCAAAGTGCCCACAAAAGTTAGACAGATGTGAAGCTTTTGAGCGTGTGAGAGGACCTGGTGCGTTGATGTCGCTGATAATTTTCTTGATCTGCACTTCATTTGCAACACGAGGATGAGCAGGTTGACGACGTTTAGTCGGCTCAGCATTTTCTTCAGAGCCATTTTCCTTAGGTGCACCAGCATGATGTTCTTCATGTTCTGGAATGACTTCTTCAACAGATTCTTTGGTAGGAATGACATCCTCAGTAGCCTTGAACTTGATGGATTCCTGAGGTGACTTTTCATCTAGCATAGGAGGTAGGTGCTCTCTTTGTGAGCCATTAGTTTCATCGAATCGCACATCTACAGTTTCAACAACCTTGTGGTGAATGGTGTTGAAGACTTTGTAGGTGTGCGAGTCCTTTCCTTAACCAAGCATAGAACCTTCATGTGCTTTCGGTGCAAATTTAGAATTGTGATGAGGATCTCTAATCCAAGATTTAGCACCGAAGACTTTGAAATAACTCACATTGGGTTTCTTTTCAGTGAGGAGTTCATATGAGGTCTTTGTGAAGAATTTGTGAAGATATACCCTATTTATGATGTGGCACGCAGTATCAATTGCCTCAGGCCAGAAATGACGAGGCATCTTGTATTCATCAAGCATAGTGCAAGCCATCTCAACAAGAGTCCTGTTCTTGCGCTCCATGACGTCATTCTGCTGAGGAGTATAAGGAGCAGATAACTCTAGAGTAATACCAAGTTCATCAAGATAGTCATCAACACCAGTATTCTCACTACTAGGAAAAGGGCTATAGATGGAATGGCCACTAATGGCGCACCAGACATGTGGTGCGCCATTGCTATATAGCAGTGGCGCACCATGTGCTGGTGCGCTATTAGTGTGAAAGACACTAATGGCGCACCACACACAAGGTGCGCCATTAGTAACAATTTGTTTTCCAAACATACTAATGGCGCACCAGGGCACAGTGCGACATTACTAGTTCTAACTAGTAATGGCGCACTAGCCACATAGTGCGCCACTACTATATTTTTTATTTTTTATTTTTTTGCAAAACTACTAATGGTGCACCAGGGAACAGTGCGCCATTACTAGCGATCCCCCTCCATCTCGATCGCTATCCCACCTCGCCAGATCCGATCCCCCTCGCCGCCGAGCACCCCCCGCACCCTCTACCCCGCTCCACCGGGCGCCGCTGCCGACCCCCCGCACCCTCCCCCGCTCCACCGCCGCCGACGACCCACCGCACCCTTCCTTGCTCCACCGCCGCCGACGACCTACCGCACCCTCCCCCGCTCCACCGCCGCCGACGAACCACCGCACCCTAGCTCCCCTGCTCGACCGCCGCCGATGACCCACCGCACCGTCCCCGGCCCGCTCCACCGCCGCCGACGACCCCCTGCACCCTCTCCGGCCTGCTCCACCGTCACAAATGAATGCTATAGCTAATTCCTCCCTCTCCCTCGCCAGTTCCCCTTCGTCCCTCTCCCTCGCGCCAATTCCTCTCCGTCCGCTCCCAATCCGCGCCCCCGCCGCCTCCCTCTCCCCATCCTCCCCTCCGACCCCACCCCACTCTCGCCGGAGCAGCGCCGCAGGGCCGACACCAACCTCGCCCTCGCCCGCGCGCGCCGCAACCTCCGCCTCGCATTCAACGGCTACACATTCTACACCGAGGACAAGGACATGAAGAGCGATGGTTATCAGAACTCCGGGGTAATGATGGAATCCTACACGGGTAACGACAAGGACAAAGCACCCCCCGCACCCCCCGACGACCCACCGCACCCTCCCCCGCTCCACCGCCGCCGAGCACCCCCTGCACCCTCTCCCCCGCACCCTCCCCGGCCCGCTCCACCGTCACAAATGAATGCAACTAAAATTGCAAAAAAAAACAAACTTGATTATATTTTCAAATAACAAATTTGATGATATTTTCAAATAATAAATTTGATGATATTTTTAAAAAAATTATTACTGTTTTTATAAAAAAATATTACTGTTATGATTTAAACAAGTTTGAACATATTTAAACACAAATAATATCAAACAGCATTTTAAATGCATAAAAACAAAAATTGGGGAGCCTGGAAATCGAACCCAGGACCTACTAGTGTGTGTGCTGCGTGCTGACCAGTCGGGCTAGTGGGCGTGTTCTGATGGAGATAGGGTTAGGTGGAATATAACCTGAGCAGTCAGGCTAGTAATTTATAATGGCGCACTAGGGTGAGGTGCGCCATTGCTATCGTCGTACTTATGGCGTACTTGGGGGAGGTGCGCTATTAGATAGACATCCCGCACTCCACCTATTCCCTCGCACTGTGGCCTCCCTCCCTCCCTCGCCAGATCCCCCACTCGACCCCAACCGTACGCCGCCGCCTCCTTGCTCCGCCCCCTCTGTCCGCCGCGCCTGCACGCCGTCGGCGATGCCGTCGCCGCTGTGGTCTTGCGCTGCCCCGACGCCGCCGCCCCGACCCCCGCGCCCCCCGAACGAGATCGGCCGAGCGCTCCTCTCCTCTCCTCCTCCCTCCGACGAGCGAGGGCCTCCTCCGGCCCCTGCAGCAGCCGGCGAGTGAGGGCCTCCTCCTCCTCCGACGTGCCCACACCCCGCCTGCCCTTGCCGTCCTCCGCCACCCGGCGACCAGCCGCGCCCGCCCAGGTACCCCTCCTCCTTCCTCCTTCCTCCCTCTCCACCCTTCCTCCCCATTCCCTCCCTCCCTCCCCTCGACCGTGGTACACAATCTGTGCGTGCAAGTGCAATCTCTGGAGCCCTTTTTTTAATTCAGTTTCGTCAGAGTATGGCCTAGGAGTACAAAATATTGTACAGAGTAAACATCCTAGAAGTACAAAATATTCTACTCCTACGAGTACTGTAATTTTATTATTCCTGTTTGAACATGCATATTACTCTTCAACTGGTCATAGAATAGTTCCATTATAAGAGTGCTATTATAAGAGTACAATATGCTAATGATACCCTTTTATTGTTGGAAAATGATGCTGGAATTGCTCTGAATCTGAAATGGATTCTAACCTGTTTTGAACAAATTGCTGGGATGACAATTAACTATCATAAGTGTACTCTTATCCCTATTAACTTGACAGTTAATGATCTCACTCCATTTGTGGACATTTTCCAATGCATAGTTGGGGATTTCCCTATTAAGTATTTTAGGAATTCCTTTGCATTTTGACAAGATTGGCAGAGAAGATCTGCTAGCTTTTATTGATAAAATTTTAGCCAAAATAGCTAGATGGAGAGGCAGACTTCTTTCTTATTTGGAAAAAATTACCCCAATTAGGTCCTGCCTAGCTAGCATGAATCTAAAGGGACCTGCTCTTATAAATCTCTATATGTTCTAGTGAATTTTAGGGGGGGTGCAACCTTTGTATCTTCCTGTAGTATGGAGTATTAAATTGCCCCCTAGGGTATAAGGTTTCATTTGGATGTTCTCCCAGAACAAAATCATGACTTGTGACAATCTAAGGAAAAGGGGGATGGCAAAACCCCTAGAGTGTGTTCATTGCAAAGAGATACAAACTGTATATCATTTATTTTTTGAATGTATTGTAGCTAGTAAAATCTGTGAAGATGTTGAAATGCTTTTCTAGGTGCCAATCGTTAACTTTGAATCTATTGCTAAGTTGTGGCTTTGCAATAAAAGATACATTCACTTGAATGCAGTGTGCTTTTTTCTTTTCCAAAGGAAAAGAAAATGTGGTGTATAACAAATGTATTATTTGGTGGAAATTGAGATATCATATTAATCATTGACAAATTGGCTTTGAACAAATAATCTTAAATCCATGCATACCTACACAATTCATCTATTTGCAATGTGATGTTGTAAGGGTACTAATTGGTCTCTTCTGCTGCTTATCAGAGATGGGGGGAAGCAGCCACCGCCGCTCTGCCTCACCGGAGTACGAGTTGGATGCTTTCGAGTTCTTCAGTGTCATACTTGGGACTTCAGTATCAGCCACGAGGCAGGTATATAAAACGAGAGATCTCCCCTTCACCCATCTCATTATGATAACTCTGTTGTTTGCTACATCACTCCTTGTCCCAAATTGCAGAGGCTGCCTGACACTTTTATGAACATGCTGGGTGAAGATCCGCCAGATAATGTGAAGCTCCGACAGGCCGGCAGCGGGGTTCGCAGGCTGTGGGACGTGGAGTTGGTGATCGAGGAGGGCCACATGTACCTGTGCCGTGGCTGGGAGAAGTTCTACAGTGCCTACGACCTGCGGACCGGGTACTTTCTTCTCTTCAGGTACGACGATGACGCCACAATGCTCATCGTGAAGGTTTTCAACACGACTATGTGTCGCATGCGCTACGCTGACGACGAAGATGCCAGTGCGTTCTGCCTCTTCTTATTCCTCTACATTTGGCTTTGTCTCACATCGATTGTTAACGGCCATTGTTGCATTTGGACAGGCAATGGGAGCAGCAGCAGCGACACTGGCTACAGCCAAAGCAGCAGCGATTATGGCTGTAGCAAAAGCAACAGCGATTCTGGCTTTAGCGAAAGCAGCAGCGATTCTGGCAGCAGCAAAGACAGCAAGAAGGATGATCCGGACTGGAGTGGGGGAGAAGAGGAGCAGAGTGGGGATGAGGAGCTGCAGGATGACGATGGGCATCAGGCTGAGGATGACCTAGCGCTGGTGGTGGCTGACCAAGGGCAAGAGATGGTGGTGGCTGACCATGGGCAAGAGATGGTGGTGGCTGACCATGGGCAAGAGATGGTGGTGGCTGAGGATGACCTAGCGATGGTCGTGCCCGTCCTGCCTGAAGGTGGCCTCGCGATGGTGGTGGTGCCTGACAATGACCACGCACCGGTGGTGGCGCCGGCGATCCCACAGCTGGGCGACATGACCACGCCAATTGTGGTAGAAGACTACATCCCACAGCTGCCTCCACCGCCTCGCCGCTCTTGGCGCATCAGGCTGAGGAAGGAGAAGGAGAAGAACAATGAGAACTGAACTATGTGAAACTTTTGTAATATGGTGTTGGATGGATAACGGTGTTGGATGAACAATGTGAAACTTTTGTAATATGTAACGATGGAACTATGTGTTGGCTATGTATGTATATATGATGAAACTTGTGTGTTGGATATGATTGTTATATGGATGCTTGTTGTATATATATGTGTTGGATATCTCATATGTGAAATAGTGACCTGAGATTAAGAAAAAACGATTTTTTTTTTAAAAAAATTGTTACTAATGGCGCACTTCCATCTGGTGCGCCATTAGTATACCAGTTACTAATGGCGCACCTGTGGGATACTAATGGCGCAACCATGGTGCGCCATTAGTATACCAGATACTAATGGCGCACCTGTGGTGCGCCATTACTAAAATATTCTAGTGGCGTGGTGCTAGTGGCGCACCAGTAGTGCACCATTAGTAGGCAAAACTGGTGCGCCACTAGTAAGCCTTTTTCTAGTAGTGTCTTGAACTCAGTCCCATTAACACTTCTGATGTGCTTGATCTTCACACCAAAGTTGGTTGAAGCCCTCGAGGAAAATCGTTTGAAGACTTGATGCACTTCATATTTGTAAGTGATAATATGCACCCATGTGTAATGAGAATAGTCATCAACAATAACAAAGCCATATAAAGATGCAGCATTGGTGAATGTGGCATAATGAGTAGGGCCAAAGAGATCCATGTGAAGCAATTCAAATGGACGAGTGGTAGTCATGATAGTTTTTGAGGGATGCTTGGCCTTGGTCAACTTTCCAGCTTCACAAGCTCCACATAGGTGATCCTTGAGGAATTTGACATCCTCGATGCCAATGACATGCTTCTTCTTAGTGAGCGTGTGCAAGTTCCTCATGCCAGCATGACCAAGTCGTCGATGCCATAGCCAGCCTTCTGAAGCTTATGCAAGTAGACATGTAGCAGGTTGTGGTCCTATGAGAAGTCAACAATATACAAGTCTCCTCTCTTAAAGTCTTCAAAGACTTTGGAATGGTCAGCTTCCATGATCACAACACAATGATACTTGCCAAAGACAACAACCATATCAAGATCATAAAGCTTTGAGACAGACATGAGGTTGAATCCTAAGGACTCGACAAGCATGACTTTGTCCATGTGTCGATCCATTGAGATCGCAACCTTACCTTGACCCAATACCTTGCTTTTGCCTTTGTCAGCATAGGTGATATGCTTCAGATGCGATGGAGATAAGGCAGTGTCCATCAATAAGTTCCTATCACCAGTCATGTGATTTGTACATCCACTGTCGAGGACCCACTCAGTGGCTTTGGGTTGATCATCCTGGAGATGAATTAGTGCGACTTACGAACTCATATACTTCATCAGTGAAGAATATGACATCAAATTCATCAGATCAATTTCATCTAGTAATAGAACAGATAGAGTAGTAGGAGGACGTGAGAAATGAAAGTTCATTTCTTCATGATTAGCTTGCGTCCTTTCAAGCAATTTTAGGTCTCCAGAAAATTCTTCAGACGATTAAGTTCGTCTGGAGACCTGACCTTGCATAAGAGATTAGTTCTTTTTCTTCACCACCCACATCTGGAGGGGTGGCAAAGAGTTCATCATTCTGGAAGCTCCATAAGAGAAAGGTGGCATAGAAGCCAGTCCACTTCGTTTCACACAAGAGGGGTTAGGGTAAGCTTATGAATAAGGAGCGAAATTCTTCGAGGACTTATGAACATAATGATTTGAAGAATAATGCACATATTCATAACCCTTAGGCTTTCCCTGCGAAACAGAAGTGTTAGCATGACGATGTTCATATGAGGACTTTGATCCATATGAGGAATTTGATCCATATGAAGACTTTGATCTGGGGTTCCTATTCATCACAGGCGGTATCATGATGACATTTACCTGAAGACTTTCAAGGCATCTTTTGGGAACCCAGATTTTCTTCATAGGGGGACCATTCCTGCAGTTAGTGCCAACATATCTAGCAAATACTTCACCATTCTGATGTTTTAACAGTTTATAGTTGGAGTCAAATGACTCATCAGAAGAATATGAAGATTCACATGTAAAGCCAGATAAAGTGGATGGATCTACGGGAGGTCCCTTTGCAGCAACCCATGAGGTTTTGGAATACTGCTCAGGTTTCCAGTAGGTCCCATCCGCATTGAGTTTCCTCTCAAAGGCAATACCCTCTTTCCTAGGGTTCCTGTTGAGGATCTGATTTTAAGCACATCACAAAGAGCCTGATGCCCATTGAGGCTTTTGTACATGCCTGTCACATAGAATTCCTTCAGCCTTGCATTGTCAGTGATACTAGTAGCATCCTCAGATGAGGAATTTGTGATAGCAGAGACAGTTGAAGAATTTTCAGCCATAGAAGCATTTGAACTTTCAGGTGAAGAATTAGTAGATTCATGTCCAATGCATTTCAAACATGGTGGAATGAATTCTTCCTGAGCGGCACTGATCTGTTGAGCAAGTAATGAATCACGCTCCTTCTGAAGATCTTCATAACTCACCCTTAGCTTCTCAAGATCTTGCTTTCTTCGAAGAAATTCATAAGAAAGCTTCTCATGATCAGATAAGAGAGTGTTATGACCACTCTGAAGGTTATCAAACTTGGACTGAAGTCTCTGAAGATTATCAGTCAAGGTTTGAGTGCGATCCATTTCTTCACCCAACGTATCATCGCTTTCATCAAGCATATTTTGAACTTTTTCTAAAGCTCTTTGTTGTTTAGTGGCAAGGGAAGCAAGTTTGGTATAGCTGGGTCCAAATTCATCACCAGATTCATCATCACTGGACTCAGATAGGTAGCATTCAGTTATCTTGGCACCTTTTGCCATAAGGCATGGTGCGAAGGAGGATGATTCTGAATCGAAAGTCATCGCCTTGAGCGATTCCTTGAAATCCTCAAACCAGGGATCATGACGAGTTCGATGACCTTCATAGACCCCAGAGAGTCAGTCCCAGATAAGCTTTGCATGGCTGAGGTGCATAATGTTCCTGAACTGATTTTGGGGTAGATAGGAGCAGATGATGTCCTTCCTGTGAGGTTAAGTAGGGTGTACTTACGAATATCATCAGCCTCCGCCATCTTGCATAGATCGGTAAGGCCAATCTCAGTAACAGTCCATAGTTCGTTGTTCATCACCATGAGGTGCTTCTTCATCATGGCCTTCCACCTGGGATAATGATGACCGTCAAAGATGGGGCATGACACGGTCTTCATTCCTGCGGTCGACATAACTAAAACTCCAGGTGGTTAAACAAAAATCACACAGAACAAGGGAGTACCTTGCTCTGATACCAGTTGAAAGTGCGTTATATCGACTAGAGGGGGGTGAATAGGCGATTTTTACAAATTCGTCACTCAGGAATAGTGAGGAAATTCCAAAGGAATGAACAACTAAGCAGCGGAATAAGTACTCTGATGCAAGCATAACAGAGCAGTAGCATAGTCATCATGATGAAATGAAAACAAGCACAGAGTACAAGTAGCGTAAACACGGGATAAACAGGCTGAAGACAAACTGACTGAAGAAATTGGATTCAGGAAATTGAGAAAGTCTTTAGTCAAAGTCTTCAAACAGTAACGATCAAGTACAACAGTATCTGAATGAGAAAATGGAAGGGTTGAGGAAATAGAACGAGTAGCTCGGTGAAGACAGTGATTTGGTAGACCAGTTCCAACTGCGGTGACAGTCATACGTCTAGTTGGAGCGGATAGGTATTTAAACCTGAGGACACACAGTCCCGGACACACAATCCTCATCGTATTCTCCTTGAGATAAGGTCACACAGACCTCGCCCAATCACTCGTGGTAAGTCTTCAGGTGACTTCCAAACCTTCACAGACTCGGTCACTCGGTGATCTACAATTTCCTCTTAGATGCTCTAGACCATGATGCCTAACCGTCTAGAGGATGCACAGTCCTCAAAGGTAACAAGCATCGGTTCCACACAGGAACAATCTCTTCAGTGATGCTCAATCACTTTGGGTTTGTAGGTGTTTGGGTTTGGGTTTTCCTCGCTTGATGATTTTCGCTCAAAGTCCTCAGAGGATGGGATGCTCTCAATGACAAGTGTCAGTTCCTCTCGGAGCAGCCAACCAGCTAGCGGTTGTAGGGGCGGCTATTTATGGCCAAGGGAGCAGCCCGACATGATAAGACATAAATGCCCTTCAATGATATGACCGTTAGGTGAGTAGATATTTTGGGACAGCTGGCACGTAGCACAGCAACGGTCGGATATTTGAGTATCAAATTCCTCAGGGCTATCATGTTCCTCACATGTAGGCAATCCGCACTGGCGAATTCCTAACTCCTCAGTCAGAACAAATTCCTCAGAGAACAGAAGATCTTCGTCTCTGTCTCTGAAGAAATTGACTGAAGTGTATGAGATTTCCAATGGCTTCACTCGAAGGGATTGGTAGGTGTAGGATTTTGAGATGAGCATCACGTGGAAACTTTTCCTTAGTTTTACCTCGACCCCCTTTAACAGTACAGTGTTTCCTATGACTCAAGAAAGAGAAAATGAAACTACAAAAACAAAAGTCTTCACGCTTCATATTCCTCGCATGAATATCAAGTCTTCAAGGTCACACCAATTTCTTCACTTTCAAATTCTTCAGAAAGCCAAAGTCTTCAGTTGAAGACATTCATTTTTAGGGGTCAACTTTCTCTGTAAATATCAAACTCCTCATAGACTTATGGACCTGTGTACACTCACAAACGCATTAGTTCCTTAACTTATAAATCTTCAATACACCAAAATCACTAAGGGGCACTAGATGCACTTACAGTCTCTCTCCCTCGCATCGCCATGTGATCCTCGTGCATATCCTCCAGCTGAAATGGCTCGTGGGCATCCTCTCTCTCTCTCTCTTTCTCTCTCCTCTCTACTTTATCTTGCACAGGGTATGTTAGTTGCGTGTCCCCATCTCCTCTTGCCTTCATGCGACCTCGATAGATAGGATGGCATAGGTCGGCGTTTTAGTAAGCAATATGCAGCAAATGGCTGCATTAATCTTATTGGCAAGAGAATCTATCTCAAAGGAAGTTGTGGTGTCCTTCTGCCCTTTCCCATTAAGACTTATATAGTATAATATTTCATGTTGGATTCCATATGTTTAACTGTTGGACATTTATTCCTTTCATACTTTATCTAGGCGTAAGAATCTATTGTGTGCACATTTGTTGGAGTCATTGTTTCTTAAGGTGGAATGTTCGTACATTCTTTAATGGTGTGGTTGGTAAAAAAATGTTTATATGATAGCTGATGTGAGGCTCTGATAAATGTGATGTGAGCATCATTGTAGCTCCATATAATTTAATGGTGCTATGTGGATCTACCACCGAATGTTATTCATGAGAAAGGTGCGGGGATGTCGGAGCATCCAGATATGGAAGTTTGGCAGTGTCGGTGACCTTCCTCCCTCATCAATCTTTATTGTATGTATGATAGTTTCCTTCGCCATTCTGAGCCTTTGGTGGCAACTAACTCTTGTCATAGTTTGACTGCCTGCTTGTGCAGGCATCATCATCATTTGTGTGGCTTCACACGTTAAAATTGTGCATGCGTATAGCTACTAGGATCATGGCAAGTTGTGGTGAAAAAATAGGATGTCTTCGATTAGTTGGATGAAACATGCATGAAAAAAAGACTCATCTCAACATGCAAGCATACACGAGAATTTTCATTCTGTTATGTTATTTGTATTTAATAAACATTTTACAACTATACTGTACTAGAACATAATAAATTATTTGTATTTCTAGTTTTAGCCTTTTATATTATTACTTCAAATATTCATGCTTCTTCCAACGAATCACATTGAAGTAGCTTGCAAAATATTCCTGCAACAATGTGCAGGGTATCATCTAGTTTAACAAAGACATGGGTCACTAATCCATGTTGATATGGGTGGCGCGTGTGCTATTTGATTTATTCATAAACTCCAGAGCAAAATATATACAGTAATATAACAAAACATGGACCAGACGCAACATAACAAAACAGCAGAGGCCCCCTATTTGGTTTGAGCACCACCGACAACATGCATACAAAAGTAGGGTGAGATTGCAATATTTTAGAACAATATCTATAGTCATTTCAAGGTCCTTTCTCAAACTGAAACCAGTTGGGTTTCTAGCTCTAAAATTGTTTGTTTTGTTGACCAGAATCTGGATCAAAGAAACTCTGTGCATCTATGTGCTTCTTTTCTTCTTCAATGTCAACCTATTCATAACCATGGACTATATGTTCTGATAATGGAAATACCTGTATTGCACGTAATGTTTCACCATGAGTGCTCTAACCGTACCAATTGCTTTACCTGTGCTAGCTGACTAAAAAGCACGGAACGCATATCATTAGCGCAGCAACCTGATACAATCCTATTACAGCAGTAGCTTTAATTTGCTCTAACTTTCCATAGAACAATGTCTGAAATTAGCTTTCGATCCCGTGCAATCTCAATATAAGTAGAAGTATTTCCTCATTTACAGCTGTAGCAAAATTGTGTTGCACTGCAGTGTATGTGCACATTATAGGCAAGACTAACATGGGAAGTGCCTAGTGTCGCTTATTTTGAACTCTTTTAACCTACCTATGCGAACCAAACCCACAAATAAAGAGGATGTCTTTCTAGTCTTCTAAAGCAATGTTGTGTCAAAAGTTATCTAACAGCAGGATAAACATTATGAGATTTCCTATCAACAGCACCATTGTGGCTGTGATGTTCTTTTTTTTGAACCAGGCTTTACCCCTTTCCATTACTAAGAACGGAAATACAAACCAGTTCAAGTTAACAGGAGGAGGGAAAGAGGGTAGAGCGAGTTCAAGCATTACCAGGAAACCCACCACATCCGCCCGCCATCGGAACGGATGTCATGGGGCGAAAACCTGGTAACACTATCATCAAGTCTATTACAGCCAACCAAAAGAACGACCAAACAGACGCAAACCACACATCGGACCGCCCGAACTGGCAAGACTAGACAAAAGTATCAGACGACGAGAGAGGACGGAGAGGATCGCCTCCAGCTCCAATTTTCCACCACACCGAGGCCGCATGTTGATCTTCACATCTGGATCGTTTGCTTGACAGGGTCACATAGTTTCATCAGCTGCAGTGTGCCGTTCCTGATCATCTCTGCACCTGCGCGAAGCTCTCCAGCCGCCTCTCCTTTCTGCAAACCTGTCCAGTACAAAAGAAACGAACAAAGGGAGAAAACAATCTTAAAAGGAGTCTTAATCTGTTTTCTCTCAAAAGTGGATCGATTACGCGCCAGCCAGATGGCCCAGCAAGTAGCAGCTAAGCCCACAGTATAGAAGGTTTCTTTGCCAGGAAGAAATTTACTGCACCAGACGAAATATTGCCAATAGTTATTGGGGCACATATCAGTGCCCAACACCACCCCAATAGATCTCCAAACCACCCTGGCGGCGGGGCAAGTGAAAAAAAGGTGGTTAGAGGTTTCTACCTCCTTGCAGAAAGAACAACGAGGATTCCCTGGCCACTTTCTTTCCCTCGTCACTTGTCTTGTGAGTACCGCGTCTTGGCATAACTGTCATAAAAATATTTTGATCTTGAGAGGAATTTTGGCTTTCCATATCCACTTATAGTTACACCCAGAAAGGGGTTTTTCCAGCAATTTGTACACAGATTTAGTAGAAAACTTGCCGTTCTGGTTAAGCCCCCAGAAGACTTTGTCACCATCTCCACTTTTTGCAAGGGGGATGTTATTGATTGTAGATCGCAATGCTTCCCACTGCTTAAGCAAATCAGGGGAAGCCTGCGTCTAAAGAAAGAGCTGGCATTGTCACCAGCCAACTTGTTCACAGTGCAGTCTGGAAAATTGCAGATATCAAACAACTGAGGGAACTGTTCCTAAAGAGCAGGAGACCCATTAATCAAATCTTTCCACAGCCTAGTGATGTCCCCCATCTTTGTTTCTATTTTCCTGCCCAACATATATACATTTTTGACTTTGAGCAGTGATTTCCAGCAAGGTGAGTCAGAAAATCTGGCAGTGACGTCCGCAACAGTTTTGTTGCAGAGGTATCTGGCCCGGACAATATCCTGCCAGAGTCCTTTTTGTGTTTCAAGTTTCCACCACCATTTGACCATCAGGCTAATGTTTTGTTTCCGCAGGTCCTTGATACCCAAACCTCCTTTTTCCTTGGACCTACAAATTCTACTCCACCTCACAAGGTGGTATCTCTTTTTCTTATTACACCCTTGCCAGAAGAATCTCCTTCTGTGTTTATCCAATCTCTCAATAAAAGTTCTATTCATAAGCCACATCGACATATGATACAGAGAGATTTGTGTAACCACAGAATCTAACAGGGTATGTCTCCCCCCATCGAGGCCGCATTACCTATCCAAGCCTCGAATCTCCTCAAGTACTTGCTCACAATGAACTCCCAATCAGATTTTTTCAGGTTAGTATAGCTCACAGGCATGCCCAAGTATTTAATGGGAAAGCTGCCTATCTCACAGTTAAACAACTCCGCGTACTTTTTTACAGTATTTTCATCCCCCCCCCACCACGGTGAGAATTTCACTTTTCTGTAAGTTAACTTTTAACCCAGACATCATTTTGAACAAATATAGCAGCAACTTCAAGTTAACTGCCTTATCAATATCATCCTCCAAGCAAATGATGGTATCGGCTACGTACTGCAGAACAGCCACCCCCTCAGGAATGAGGTCAGATGCTTAACCCGTGATCAACTTATTTTTCTGGGCGTTTTTGATCATTTTGGTGAGGCATTCCACAACCAAGTTGAACCGAAAAGGAGAATGGGGGTCCCCTTGGCGGACCCCTTTAGCACTTTGGAAGTATGGGCCCGTAAAGTTATTCAACTTGATGCTAACTGTCCCTTCGTATAGGATTTGTTTAATCCATCCACACCAGGTTTCATTGAAGCCGCGCATTTTGTGACATTCAAGAAGGAAATCCCAGTTTACTTTGTCATAGGCTTTTTCGAAATCAAGTTTAAGAACAATTCCCACTTTTTTCTTGACATGTGTATAGTTGAGAATCTCTTGGACTGAGAGCACTCCATCCATGATGTTCCTCCCTTTCACAAAAGCATTCTGGGTGAGGCTGATTAGTTTATTAGCGTATATCACAGATGCTTAACTTATGAGCTTATAGGGGCAACAGAGCAAACAAATTGGCCTAAATTGCTGAATTCTCTCAACATTAGACACTTTAGGCAGAAGGGTAATAATCCCATAATTGAGACGTTTAACATCAAGCTTACCTTGATGAAAATGGTCGAAAAGGGCCATAATATCGTCCTTAACTATGTCCCAACAGACCTGATAAAATTCAACTGGAATATTATCAGGCCCGGGGGCTCTGTTTGGGGCCATGTCAAACAGAGCAGTCTTAACTTCTTGTTCTGTAAATTCTCGACAAAGATCCACATTATCCTCCGCAGAAAGCTTCTCATCTTCAGTCCACGTCTCAGGGTTAAGATGAAACAAATTACCAGGAGCTGGGCCGAATAAATCTTTGTAGAAATTAGTGGCATGGGCAATCAGGTTATCAATGCCCTCTATGGTAACATCATCCCCCACCTTAAGAGAATGGATGGTGTTTTTACGCTTGCATCCATTAGCAATCTTATGATAGTAATCTGTGTTTAAATCCTCTTTAAGGAGCCAACGCTCATGTGATTGTTGCAGCCAAAAGATCTCTTCATTGACAAGTAACTCATGTAACTCGAAGTTGGCATCCATCTTCCTACTGTAGAGTTCAGGAGGAAGTGGTACATCTTCTTCGAGCTCTTCGAGCATGGACAACTCCATTCTAAGCTCCTCCTTCCTCTTCTTATTATGACCATACCTATCAGAGCCCCACCCTTTGAAAAAGGTTTTGAATCTTTTCAGTTTGATATTCAGGATGTCTATAGGATCAGAATATTTAACTATTCTAGTCCGGATCTGTCTGACTAGCGGCAGGAATCTATCGTCTTTCATCTAGGAAAGATCAAATTTGGGGGCATCTCTCCCCTCCTCTCTCGTGGAGATAAGCAAAGGATTGTGATCAGAGATCTCACGAACTAGTTTTTGAACAGAGGCAAGTGGAAACATGTCTACCCAATCTTCAGACATGAGGATACGATCCAGTTTTTCCAAAGTGGGGTGGGCCTGTTGGTTCGTCCAAGTGTATTTACCCCCATTAATGTGGATCTCACGAAGAGCTAAGGTATTGATGATAGAATTAAACAGATCTGAAGATTTATGATTGTTAAGTTTCTTGTTCTTTTCACCAGAGTGTCTCAGGATATTAAAATCGCCCCCAGGGCACTTGCATCCCAATACAAGTGGGAGCTAGTTCGACCAAAAAATCCCCTTTCAACTCTTCATGGGCTGGCCCATAAACTACTATCAAACCCCACTTCAACTTTTTCGGTCTGTCCAGCAACACTAATTGTAGCATATGTTTCCCCTTAGCACAGGAGATAATATCTAGCTTGTCACTCCTCACACCACATAGGATGCCAACAGAAGGAATCCAGTTCCAATGGAAGGATCCAAAGGGGTCAATTCTCCTCAAGCACTTAGGGGAGAAATTTTTCTTCATAGTTTCTTGTAGGCCCAGAAAATCAAGGGAATGGTCACTAATCATGTCTGAGAGGCAGGTGGCCATCCCTTTCTTGCCCACCCCTCGACAGTTCCAAATGAGGCCTCTCATTTGGAACGTTTCTTATGGAAATTGGAACGAGTAACCCTACCAAGAGGTATTGTAGGGTTACAAATCATATCTGTCTCTAAGGTATAACTTTTTTGACTTCTAGTCACAGGTCTAGAAGTTTTAATACCTACTTTCTTTTTATTATTCTTCTTAGATTTACTAGAAGAGATCTTTTCAAGGACGTGTTCTTGATCAAGCCATTCTAGACCCAACCCATCAATTATCACAATATCTTCATCCATTCCCAGAGCAATGGATTCAGTTTTGCTCTTGTTAACTAGCTCACCTCTAACAATCTCTAACTCTCTGATAACATCCACAGAAGTGAACGAATCATCAAGTATATCCACCCCCTTTTTACTAGCTCTACTCACTAGCTCATAGTTGGACAAGACATCAAAAGAATTTTTACAAGTAGGTTTGGAAGTACCTTCAGGGTCTTTTTTGCAAGCCAGCTTCACCGCCCTATCTTCCATCTTGTCCTGCATTCTGGATGCGTTACACTTGCTGAACCTGAGTGTAGCTTCGGTTGCAAGAGGAGGAGTGAGGACAAACTCCTCAAGATGATCCGGGGATGGGAGTTGTACCACATAGTCACTTGAAGTTTTCATGCCTGGATCTGTTTCACCCACCACCTCCACAACCTGATCAAAGTTAGTAACAGCGGGCACAAGATTTAAGTCATCAACATTACAAGCATCGCCATTCACCTGAACATCTTGTGAATCTGCCACAAAGTTAGTAGTTTCAATGGGCACGATCCACTTGGAGGAGTTCAGCTTCTCCTCTCTAGCACAATCACCAATCTCCTTCTGCATTGTTTCAATAAGCAAGGAAGTGTCTGCCCCACTATCAGATGAGGCCTCCTCCTCAATTTCTTCATTATCAGTAGGTAGCAGGCGACAGGCCTTGCCCCCACGATAAGAATAATCATTTTTGCCAGATCGATGCTTATCAGGTGGGCTCTCCTTTTTCTCCTGATCAGTACGTTTCCTTTTAGGAGTGTACTCAGGATTGGTTTTGTCATTAGCAACAGGATCCACAAGCTCCTCATCAACAGGGTTTTTAACAAGAACCTTTTCAATTTCATAGGTGAACTTATAGAAGCGTCCCCCAAGTACTCCTTCAGCAGTGGCAGGAAGTTGGGACATAGATCTGCATCCGATTTTTTGCTCTGACAGAAGAAGGGCGATTAATGGTCGACATATCCACTTCCAGGGCACTAGTAGAAAACAGGGCTTTTGTTCGGGCATGGCAAGCCCATTAGTCCCGGTTCAGTCACGAACCGGGACCCATGGGGCCATTTGCCCCGGTTCGTGAGCCCAGGGGGCCGGCCGGGGCCTCGTGGGCATTTGTCCCGGTTCGTATGGACCCATTTGTCCCGGTTCTAGGCACGAACCGGGACCAATGGTCCTCGCTCCTGGCCGACAACCATTGGTCCCGGTTCTTGGCTCGAACCGGGACAGAAGGCTGCGCTTTAGTCCCGGTTTCTACCACGAACCGGGACAAATGAGTTGCCTATCTATACCCCATCGCCACAGCAGAGCACTCCACAGTGCTCTGTTTTTTCTGGCCGGCGAGGGGAGGGCATTTGGGTGCTCTAGCTCACCTCCTATGCACATGAGGTGTTCGATGAAATGTCCGAGCCATACTAGTTAATCTTTCTCCTCTCAAAACTCGACCTCCGAGCTCCATTTTCCCTGAGATTTGTCTAGGTTTAGCGTCCGTCACGTCCCGTCCTCGTCTTCACCGCCGTCGATCGCCCGCGCCGATCTCGTCGCCAGCACCACCGTGGTGAGCCTCTTGTTCTTATCTTCTTTCTGAAAGAAAAAAATTCTTACTTTAGATAGATACTTGTCTAATTTTGTTACTTTTATTATTCTTTCTTATTACATAGTGCCATGGTTTTGGTATCCGCCCCCATCGGCCCTCGTCCTGTCTATGATTCGGATGTGGTATATATTATCTTTTTATAACTATTTGGTTCATTTATTGTTTATGACAAATATGCCGACCAACGTGACATAGATTTTATTTATCTAGAAGGTGGTTGAACCGGAAATTCCAACCGACCCTATTGTCGAGAGGTTAAATTTAGTTGAAGAAGAAAACAATTACTTGAAGGAAAAAATAAAAAAATTGAGGAGGAGAAGATGATATTGGAGTTGCATGTTGCGGATGTCGTCGATGATCACAAGATCAAGATGGATGCAATGCGCTTGAAGATTAGAAATATTAGAAAATATGCCATTCATACCGAGGCTTGGTATCATTATGCCGTTGGATCAATTGTTACCTTGGTTGCGATTATGATCGCATTTGTTTTCGCATTGAAATGTTTTACACAGTTTCAATGTATGGTTTAAGTAATTAGATGCTCTGGAGAGCTATATGTTGTTAGATGAAAACTATGTATGTACTTTGCTTTTAATGTGACGATGAGCTTCTATTAATTTGGTCACTTAATTATCTATTCATGATGTTCTGTAATGGTTTTTGACACACTTAATTATATATAATGCACGCAGATGAACCGGCAATGGATGTACGGTGACAGACACACCTCCGAGTACATTAAGGGCTTGCATGATTTTCTCGAAGTGGCTGAGGCAAACAAGCAGAATGGTTTTATGTGTTGTCCATGCCCTATATGTGGGAATACGAAGTCTTACTCTGACCGGAAAATCCTTCACACCCACCTGCTTTACAAGGGTTTCATGCCACACTATAATGTTTGCACGAGGCACGGAGAAATAGGGGTTATGATGGAAGACGGCGAAGAAGAAGAGGACGATGACAACTATGTACCCCTGAATACGGTGATGCTGCAACGGGGGAAGCTGCTGAAGATCAAGAGGAACCAGACGATGTGCCCAATGATGCTGCAAGGGGGGAAGCTGCTGAAGATCAAGAGGAACCAGTGCTCGATGATGATGATCTCCGCCGGGTCATAGTCGATGAAGGACGCAATGCGAAAGTCAAAAGGAGAAGCTGAAGCTCGATCGCATGTTAGAGGATCACAAAAAAGGGTTGTACCCCAATTGCGAAGATGGCAACACAAAGCTCGGTACCGTACTAGAATTGCTGCAGTGGAAGGCAGAGAATGCTGTGCCTGACAAAGGATTTGAGAAGCTATTGAAAATATTGAAGAAGAAGCTTCCAAAGGATAACGAATTGCCCGACAGTACATACGCAGCAAAGAAGGTCGTATGCCCTCTAGGATTGGAGGTGCAGAAGATACATGCATGCCCTAATGACTGCATCCTCTACCGCCGTGCGTACAAGGATCTGAACGCATGCCCGGTATGCGGTGCATTGCGGTATAAGATCAGACGAGATGACCCTGGTGATGTTGACGGCGAGCCCCCCAGGAAGAGGGTTCCTGCGAAGGTGATGTGGTATGCTCCTATAATACCACGGTTGAAACGTCTGTTCAGAAACGAAGAGCATGCCAAGTTGATGCGATGGCACAGTGAGGACCGTAAGAAAGACGGGAAGTTGAGAGCACCCGCTGACGGGTCGCAGTGGAGAAAAATCGAGAGAAAGTACTGGGCTGAGTTTGCAGCTGACCCAAGGAACGTATGGTTTGGTTTAAGCGCGGATGGCATTAATCCTTTCAGGGAGCAGAGCAGCAATCACAGCACCTGGCCCGTGACTCTATGTATGTATAACCTTCCTCCTTGGATGTGCATGAAGCGGAAGTTCATTATGATGCCAGTTCTCATCCAAGGCCCTAAGCAAGCCGGCAACGACATTGATGTGTACCTAAGGCCATTAGTTGAAGAACTTTTACAGCCGTGGAATGGAAACGGTGTACATACGTGGGATGAGCACAAACAGGAGGAATTTAACCTGCACGCGTTGCTGTTTGTAACCATCAACGATTGGCCCGCTCTCAGTAACCTTTCAGGACAGACAAACAAGGGATACCACGCATACACGCACTGTTTAGATGACACTGAAAGTATATACCTGGACAAAAGCAGGAAGAATGTGTACCTGGGCCATCGTCTATTTCTTCCGACTAACCATCAATGTCGAAAGAAAGGCAAGCATTTCAAAGGCGAGGCAGATCACCGGAAGAAGCCTGCATGCGTACCGGTGATCACGTACTTGCTATGGTCAATGATTTACACGTAATCTTTGGAAAGGGTCCCGGCGGACTAGCTGTTCCGTATGACGCTGAGGGACACGCACCCATGTGGAAGAAGAAATCTATATTTTGGGACCTACCCTACTTGAAAGAGCTAGAGGTCCGCTCTTCAATCGACGTGATGCACGTGACGAAGAACCTTTGCGTGAACCTGCTAGGCTTCTTGGGCGTGTATGGGAAGACAAAAGATACACCTGAGGCACGGGAGGACCTGCAACGTTTGCACGAAAAAGACGGCATGCGTCCGAAGCAGTATGAAGGTCCTGCCAGCTACGCTCTTACGAAAGAAGAGAAAGAAATCTTCTTTGAATGCCTGCTCAGTATGAAGGTCCCGACTGGCTTCTCGTCAAATATAAAGGAATAATAAATATGCCAGAGAAAAAGTTCCAGAACCTAAATTCTCATGACTGCCACGTGATTATGACGCAACTGCTTCCGGTTGCATTGAGGGGGCTTCTATCGGAAAATGTCCGATTAGCCATTGTGAAGCTATGTGCATTCCTCAATGCAATCTCTTAGAAGGTGATCGATCCAGAAATCATACCAAGGCTAAGGAGTGATGTGGCGCAATATCTTGTCAGTTTCGAGCTGGTGTTCCCACCATCCTTCTTCAATATCATGACGCGCATCCTAGTTCATCTAGTCGATGAGATTGTCATTCTGGGGCCCGTATTTCTACACAATATGTTCCCCTTTGAGAGGTTCATGGGAGTCCTTAAGAAATATGTCCGTAACCGCGCTAGGCCAGAAGGAAGCATCTCCCTGGGCCATCAAACAGAGGATGTCATTGGGTTTTGTGTTGACTTCATTCCTGGCCTTAAGAAGATAGATCTCCCTAAATCGCGGTATGAGGGGAGACTGACTGGAAAAGGCACGCTTGGAGGGGGGACTCAATAATATGCAGGGATGGATATTCTTGGTCTCAAGCACACTACACAGTTCTACAGAACTCTACCTTGGTGACCCCGTATGTCGATGAACACAAGAACAGTCTGCGCTCCAAACACCCGGAGCAGTGTGACGACTGGATTACATGTGAACACATCAGGACTTTCAGCAGTTGGTTGGAAACACGTCTCAGAGGTGACACCACTGTTTGTGATGAGTTGTACTCGTTGTCCAGGGGACCATCTTCGACTGTATTGACTTACAAAGGATACGAGATAAATGGGAATGCATTTTACACGATCGCCCAAGATCAAAAGAGCACCAACCAAAACAGCGGTGTCCGCTTTGATGCAGCAACCGAGAGGGGAAAGGACACATATTATGGTTACATAATGGACATATGGGAACTTGACTACGGACATGATTTTAAGGTCCCTTTGTTTAAGTGCAAATGGGTCAATCTGTCAGGAGGCGGGGTACAGGTAGACCCACAGTACGGAATGACAACAGTGGATCTGAACAATCTTGGGTACACTGACGAACCGTTCGTCCTAGCCAATGATGTGGCACAGGTTACCACATAGTTCTTTCAGGAAAAAGGGACATTGTGGGAGTGGAGGGCAAGACAGACATGTCTGAAGATTATGAAAAGTTTCATGAAATTCCTCCCTTCAAAGTCAAGGCTGACCCAAGCATCCTGATAAACGATGAAGATTATCCATGGTTACGGCGCAATAAGCAAATGACACAAGCGAAGAAAAAGTGAAGACTTTCTCCCGCAACTATTATGATGATACCATGCCAACTTTGTAATAGACGAGTATGATACCATTGTCTGTTTTGTACAAGAAGTGCATCTAGTTTTTGCCGTAACCCTCTCAACTTTCTTGCACGGCCTGAATACGATTAGAAACCCATCCATGGGCCAGGATTCAGGCCCGCGGAAGGCCCAGTAGGCCCACAAGCATGTACAGAGAGGTTAGGCCCGTAAGCCTGCTTTAGAGAGGAGCTCGACAGCTCAGGCGCACCGCACCTTATAAACAGGTGCGGCTCTCTCTTAGCTAGCGAGGTGGGACTAAACTCACCACCACGCCGCTGTGCAAGGCCATTGGTCCCGGTTGGTGGCACGAACCGGGACCAATTCCACCCTTTGGTCCCTGTTGGTGCCACGAACCGGTACTAATGAGGCTGTGGTCCCACGAGCACCTTTAGTACCTGTTCGTGGCACGAACCGGTACTAGAGTTTCTTACTAGCTAAGCAGTTTTTTAGTCCCACCTCGCTAGCTAAGAGGCACTAGGAGCGGTTTATAAGCCCTGAGTGCAGAGACGATGAAGAAGAGGCGCAATGCTCACGTTGCTTAGCTTCATGCCTTGAGGAATAAGGTAGACTGCATCGAGCTATGTGCAGTGCAGTCTACACTATTCCGAAAGGCTTGATGCAAATCAACGCGCATTGCGCCTCTTTTTTATTTTTAATCATTAAAAGCAAAAAGAATTTTCATAAAGAACTTTTTTTGATAGAAACTTTAATAGCAGAAAGAATTATCATAAAGTAAAATAAATAAGTAATTAGAAACAAAATAAAATAAAATAAATAAGTTTTTTGTTGTAAGTAGAAACAAAACAAAATAAATATAGCAAAAAAGAAAACAAAAAAACTAAATACAGCAAAAAGAATTTTCATAAAGAACTAATGGCACTAATAGAAAGTTTATATTTTTTCTAAAACTAATGGCACTAACAGACAGTTTATAATTTTGCTGACCTAAAAGCAAAAAGAACTAAAAAATAAAGCAAAAAACAATAGAAAATAAATAATGCAAAAAACAGAACTAAAAAACTAGAATTTTTTTAAAAAACTGCCACCTATTGGGCCACCACGGCCTGAATACGACTAGAAACCCAACCTGGGCCAGGATTCAGGCCCGCAGAAGGCCCAATAGGCCCACAGACAGCACAGTGTGACATTAGGTCCGTAAGCGTGCATTTCAGAGGAGCTCGAGAGGGCAGCCGCAGTGGGGCTTATAAACCACTCCGAGCCCCTCTCAACTAGCGAGGTGGGACTAAACTTTTGGCCGCGGGCAGCGCAAGGCCTTTGGTCCCGGTTGGTGGCACCAACCGGGACCAATGCCCCCCCTTTAGTCCCGGTTGGTGCCACCAACCGGGACCAAAGGCCGCCGCTTCCCGCCCTTTGGGCTGCTGAAAAGGGACCTTTGGTCCCGGTTGGTGCCACCAACCGGGACTAAAGGGTGGCATTTGTCCCGGTTTGTGCGTTGAACCGGGACCAAAGGCTTTGCTATATAAGCCAGCACTTAGGAAATTTTCAGATTTCCATCGCCAGTTGCCCCCGACGCCGCCAGGCTGCCCGTGCTCGCCGTCGTCGCCCGCTCCTCGTCGCCGTCGCCCCGCGCCCTTGCCTCGACGGGTCGCCGCCCAGTGCTCGTCGCCGTCGCCCTGCCCCCACGCGCCGCCCCGCCTCGTGCTCCCCTGCTCGCTGGTGCCGCCTCGGCGCCCCGAGCCCCCCTGCCCGGCCCGCGCGTGCTCGCCGGCGCCCTCGCCGCCCCCGCCCCGTCCCGCCCCCGCGCTCCGGCGCCCTCGCCGCCCCCGTCCCGTCCCGCCCCCACGCTCCGGCGCCCTCGCCGCCCCCGCCGTCGCCATCGCCCTAGCCGCCCCCGCTGTGAGAGCCGCTACCCTAGCTCTGTTTTTTATTAGTTAATTGTTTTTTGATCATATATATATATATAATGTATATGTGTATGTATGTGGCTATATGTTTTTGTTCATATGTGGCTATATGTTTTTTTATTTTTATTAGTTTAATTTTTTTGTTCATATGTGATGTATATGTGTATGTGGCTATAATGTATATGTGAACAAAAAAAATTGTATGTATGTAGATGTTCAAAATGTATGAATATATATGTCAAAAATGTTTTTTTGTTCATAGAAAGTTTTTTGTTCATATATAGAAAGTTTTTATATATGACAATGGATATATATTCGATATATATGAGAAATGATGATCCACATGGAAAAGTTTTATATATGCAAAAGTTACAATTTTAGATAAATAAGAAGAGGAAAGAAAGAAGAAGAGGAGAGGAAGAAGAGGAGAAATAAATAAGAAGAGGAAAAAAGTAGCAAAAGAAGAGGAGAAGAAGAAAGGAATAGAAAATATTCTATTTTTTCTTCTTCTCCTCTATTCTTTTCTTCTTCTCCTCTTTTTTTTTCTTCTTTTCTTTCTTCAATCCTCTCCTCTATTCCTTTCTTCTTCTCCTCTTTTTATTTCTTCTTTGTTTTCTTATGTTTTATCGGGTCTGTCGTCGTCGATATATACCCCTCCCGATAAATTCAACACGAGGGGGGATAACTTCAACACGAGGGGGGATCGATATACCCCCTCCCCGATAACATTATTTTCCCGTGTATGTATGTTGTCGTTGTCGATATTACCCCCTCCCGATAACTTCAACACGAGGGGGGATAACTTCAACACGCGGGGGGGTCGATATACCCCCTCCTCGATAACATTATTTTCCTGTGTATGTATGTCGTCGTTGTCGATATAAAACCCCCTCCCGATAACTTCAACACATGGGGGGGTCGATATACCCCCTCCCCGATAACATTATTTTCCCGTGTATGTATGTCGTCGTTGTCGATATATATAACTCCCTCCCAGATAACTTCGACATGATGGACGGTCGATATGTATACGCCCTCTCGACCGTGATAACATATACCACGGGAGCACACCCCGGCCCTCTCGCTCGACCAAAACTCTCGAGGACACCCAAACCCTAGAAAAAAACGATGTCGGTCTCCTACCCCTCCCGCCGCGCCCCTACCCTTGAAGCGTTGCCTAGGCCACCCCAAACCCGGAATAAGCTAGGTCTACGTTTTCACTAATATATCCACCTGCTGTCATGTTTGTGTAATAATTGCCATGTTGTAATATTTGCAGAAACAATGGAGCACGGACGAGATGAGCAAGCAGAAGCGGTGTTGGGGGACATAATCTTAGCCGGAGGTGATATCTTGTCGTATCTTAACGACAATGATGGTCTGGAAGAACAGGGTGAAGAAGCAGGCTACGGTGATCGAGGAGTGGAGGAGGAAAGACATGATTATGATGGCTCCGGTGACCCAATGCTGGTGCAAGAAGGAGCCCGTGGTGACGGCTCCGGTGACCCAATGCTGGTGCAAGAAGGAGCCCGTGGTGACGTCTCCGGTGACCGAACATAGTCCGGCCAGGTAAATATATTAGTTAAGCCTGTGTTGACTAGCTAATTGATGCATTCATTGTTTTGGTATGTACACATATTAATTAACACTCGTCTTTCTTCTTTTTTCTAGCCCTCCGGATCGAGCACAACTGCGTTAAAGAGACGAGGCCCGAAGAGAAAGTTGCGCTCGGATGAAAGGTTTGAGATCACAGCAATCGCGCGCGACGGCCAACCGATTGAACCCCTCCGGACAAAGGATGCTTTTGCTGCTCAGTGCGGGGTTCTAGTTAGGGACAAGATCCCGATCAGCATCCACCAATGGTATAAGCCTAAGAAGGAAGACCCTGAGGTGTCTTATGTCAATGATATGCAGAAAGATGATCTTTGGACTGAGCTGAAGGCAAATTTCACCCTACCGCCAGAGGAGGATCCAGAGAAGCCAGTTATAGAGCAATTAATCAAGTCTCATGCTCTTAAGAAGATGGCAGACCTATTCAGGAGGTGGAAGAATGAGCTGAAAACGTTTGTCGACAAAGAAGAGACACCAGAATTCATCGGCCGGTATGAGAAGATCAGAGATCACTGGCCCGCATTTGTGGCCCACAAGACATCGGAAAAGAGTAAGAAGATGTCACGAAAAACAAGAAGAATGCTGCGAAGAAGAAGCTTCACCATCGCACGGGGTCAGGTGGCTACCTCAAAGCCCGGCCTAAGTGGGCCAAGTCTGAGAGGGATCTGCTTGATAAAGGGATCGAACCAGAGACAATGAACTGGCCAGACCGTTGCCGGACTTGGTTCTTCGGGGCTGGCGGAACCTTGGACCCTGTATCAGGGAGGTGTCGTTGGACGGACGAGCAACTTGCAATACCCGTCAAGAAGCTTAAGCACTATATCGATGCAGCGCAGCAAGGGACGTTCGTTCCAGACAGAGAGAACGACGAGCTCACAATGGCCCTCGGGAATCCTGAGCACCCTGGACGGACACGAGGCACGCCAGGCTCCGTTCCGTGGAAGGCTGGTTTTCCGGACGCGGGCGGTTACAAAACCCAGGAGAGGAGGAAAAAAGTGGAGCAGATCCAAATTCAGAAGATGCACGAAAGGGTTCAAGCGCTAGAGGAACGAGACGGCAATCGAGATGCCGAAACTGCCCCCCAAGCTACACCGCCATCTCAGCGGAGAAGCAGCGTGGCTTCCACCAAGCTGCCTCAGCTGGAGCATGCGGCTCCTGCTAGCTACCCCGTGGATGCTATCACGGAGTCTCAACATTGCCACCTTATGGCGGAATGGCAGAACTTGAAAGTCAAGGCGGCTGTTGGCTCTGTTTTACCTACTGAACCCGGCGCAACCTACCACTGCCGGCCGATTCCAGAAGGATATGCTAGGGTGATGGTGGATGAAATAACGGAGGGATTTGAGGACCTCCAGCTTGACCACCCTATCGGTGAAGGGGAGACTCGGCTGGGTTTAGCTCTGAAGACTCCATGCCTATGGCGGAACGAGCTCATCAAGCTTCCGAACTGGACGGCTCCGGCGAGTAAGGGCACTCCGCCTCCTCCTCCGCCTCCTCCTCCGCCTCCTCCTCCGGCGAGTGATCAGGGCACTCAGCCTCCTTCTCCGGCGCGTGGCGGCACTCCGCCTCCTTCTCCGCCAGCGCCGGCGCACCAGAGCAGCCAGCCTCCTCCTTCTCCGCCTCGTCAGCAAGGGCGGCGCGCGTCGTAGTCCTTCTCCTCCGCCTCGTAAGCAAGGAAAGAAGACAGCCGCAGCCGCTCCGTCTGCTCTGCCGGCGTCTAGCAGTACAGCTGCCAGAGGCGGGAGGCAATACAGATTCGGTCCTTCTCTGAAGACTCCAGAGAAGTTACCATATGAGAGGACCGAGGAGGAGAACGCGAAGATCGTGCGAGCCGAAGTGAAGAACTTCTTTGAAGGGGTGAAAGCAAAGAAACATCCACCTCCGGAGGAGAAGGTAGATCCGGTGAAAGCAAAGCGCACTCTGGCTGCCCTGACAAAACCACCAAAGTCTCCGCCGAGAGGCAACTATGAGCGCGTTCTTGCAAAGGCATATGCCGAAGCGGAGCGGTCGGGAAGTACTGTCAGTGATAAAAGGATGAAAGAACGACGAGCTGGGAAAAAAATTGCCTAGCTCGGCGAACAAGCGAACCAATCGTGCCCCCCGCTCAAGCTGTCAAAAGACATCGTCGCTAATGATCCAGGTATGGTGCCCGGTTATAGCAATCTTGGAGATTACCTGCCCGACGATGTACATTATGAAATCATGCAGGTGGACGAACACAAATACCATTACGGGAAGCCTCTCGTCAAAGATGTCAGATCTCTAAGCACGATGATGCGAAGACTACATGATTGGTACATGAAAACCTGCAGAGAGTCTGATGGGATGAGTACTTTGACGCTGAGAGTTAAACCGGAGCATGACCTCGTTGGAATTGAACTGCTGAATGTTCCATTTGAGGATTTCTTCCAGTTTTACAATCAAAAGTCCCTCGATAGAACAACGATCACTTGCTACTGTCTGTAAGTAGTAGTACTTCTGTCATTAAGTCTCTTTATATAGGTCAGCTCTTTCATTGCATGTATTTATACTTATCCTCACTATATTATGCAGATTGAAGATCGCCGAATTGAAGAAAAGACAAATCAGTGATATTGGGTTCATTAACACAAATCTCATAGATGCATATACGGTTGAAAAAAATCCCAAAGAAGCCGAGGCCAACTTGCTACAATCGTTGGTATTAAATCAAAACAAAGATATAATACACTTTCCTTACAACTTCAAGTGAGTGTTACTGTCTTGTGCATATTCGGTTTCCCTTATTAGTCCAGGTTATGGTAATGTAATTGATGACTTATGCATGCATGCGCAGCTTCCACTATATTCTCCTAGAGATTAAGCTTGAGCAGGGAGTAGTAACCGTCTTAGACTTGAGACGAAAAGATCCCCAGGACTATGCGAACATGACTCAAATGCTCCAGAAGTAAGTTAAATCGATCATTATCCACCATATCAGCAACTTTGTTCATTTCCTGATATCAAGTAATTGTTTTCTTTGTCTGGCAGGGTTTGGATAAAATTCACCTCAAAAGCTACGGGACTCCCGAAGAAGCTGCAATTTAGACACCCGAAAGTAAGTACCATAGTAGCATGTTCCGCGCATCTCCTAGTGGTTCAAGCGCTAGTTTCATTAATACCATTTAGCATGCTTGCTTATCAGTTTGATTGACCTCTATTTCTTGTAAAGTGGTTGTGGCAGGAACCCGGGAATAATTACTGTGGATACTACGTTTGCGAGTCCATCCACCACACGACCTGTGAGCGGGGCTACACTGAAGAACAATATGAAGTGCGTAAGCAATAATATTCACAATTTTATTTTATTACCATCATTTGTGTTGAGTTTCATTTATTCATATATATATATATATATATATATATATATATATATATATATATATATATATATATATATATGTATTGACCCCCTTCTTCAAATTAGATCTTTCGGATGCGGGATGAACTCCTAGCAGAACATCGTATGCGAGCAATTCAAGAGGAATTGGCGACATTCTTCCTTGACCACGTGATCGCTGAAAACGGAGAATACTATGTGGACCCTGTGTTCCTACAATATAATTAGGAGATTGTATTGTAAGAGATAATTATTATATATATGTAGCCGGTAGTGTCGGATAGATATACGAGAACTTGTTGTTCGACCAATATCTCGGAGAAGGAGAGGTGGTCGATATGACTTCTCTATGTATGCATATGTTCATGACGATCTCCTGTTTCCTTCATTTGATTACTAGCTAGCGTGTCTACTCCTCTCCATACGTATATAGTACGTAGCGTCGACCAAGCACGGAGATAAGAGAGGACACTTCTCTTTATTAATTAGCTAGCTAACACAATATATGAAACACCTAAATTAACCCCCCAAAACCCCTAAACCACCCTCTTTCAAAAAAAAAAAAAACCTCAACTCCTGCCAGGTGCTGTTGCGTGGATGCCTACTGGCCCCGGTTGGTGACACCAACCGGGACAAAAGGCCCTCCTGCCTGGGCTCCCCGCACCGGCCACGTGGATGGCCTTTAATCCCGGTTCGTGTAAGAACCGGGACTAATGCCCTAGCCCTTTAGTCCCGGTTCTAGAACCGGGACTAAAGGCCCTTATGAACCGGGGTAAAAGCCCCTTTTTCTACTAGTGGGCTGATCCCAAACAACCCCCCACATAAGCTACAACTTTATCAGATCTTTTGTTAGGGGTAATCTTACCAATTCTGACCCACGGAACTTCCAGGAGCCCCTCAGAGTCAATATCCTCAGACCAGGGGGAAAATTTCACACTAACTCCACATTGTTTAAGTCTAACATGTTCAACAAAAAGAGCTCTGTCAACCTCTCTAGGGTTCGGCATTCTCATAACAAATTTTTGCGGAGCAAAGAATCTAGCCGAACATCTCAACCCCTGACCCACGTACACGCTCAGTTCATGTTCAATATCTTTAGTTGGAGCGGACCCTTCAGTTATAGTGACAACAATATTGAAAATGCGCTCTCTAGGCTGCCTATCAACACCAAAATCAAGAATGTAAAAGAAGTCTTGCCATTTGGACTGAAAAGCACACATCGCACGGGTGCATTCCCATGGAAAGAATTCATTGCAAACAACATATAAGTGACCTCTCTCTTTGCAACGATCACAAAGAGCTTGAGGACATCTAGCAGTGAAGTGGCCAGGAGTATTGCAAATCTGACAAACATCAGAAGAGGGTGCATGAGTACCAGAGGAAGTGTGGAGATCTCGATCCCCCGCAGCGGCCTTGTTCTTGCTGGGGGCGCGCGGATCCATGTCGTTGCTGTCCAGGGCTCCCTGCCTCCTATGCGAGGAAGGGGCCGTCAGCTTCCCCGTCGCCTCCACCCCGACATGCTCCTGTCCTGCCTCCATGTTGCCATCCCAGCGGGACTGACGAACCTTGGCGACGTGGCGCTCGCCGGCGTCCTCATCCCACTTGTCGAATCCAAACCCGTCAGATCCAGATGCTCTGGTTGAGGACGAATGCACCACCTCCGGCTTGCGCTTCCACACGTGGTCGAATCCACGGCCACGACCGCGGTCGAAGCGACCAGCCCCACGGCCATGGCGGCCCGCACCGAAGCCCTCTCCTCTCATCTCAACAGCTCTAGGCGGAACGGGTGGATTTGTGGGATGGGAAGAAGCGACTACTTGAGCGAAAGATCGACTATCACCATGGATCTTGCCTTCCCACCAGGTGAAGGACGGACGAAACCTAGATCTGGCAGGAGGCGGAGCGCTCCAGAAGTGAGCGAAACCCTCGTCCAGATCCAAAATGGGGGAAGGGGCGGCGGACGCGTGATTTATATCAGCGGCGCCCCCGGAAACCCTAGGCCCGCCTCGCTCATGGCGGTCGGATGCTTCTCCCCCCATGTGTCGCGCATCAGGGACATGGTGGACCGGAGCGCGCCCGAGGACCCCGGGTCCATCTGTCACGGGTGGTGGGTGGCGACGCGCCCCCAGGGACGTGCGTTCGTGCCAGTGTACCACGGTGGCCCTAGCCCTCGTACGCGACGGTCCCGCAATGTGCACCGACGCATCCTCGCCGGAAAACGCGGAGTTCGCCGGAATCCTATCCAAAACCCTCGCGAAATGGCACAGAAAAGGGACGATGTCACCAATATCGACGAACTCACCTTCCTTGAGAAAGCGCGCATCCACCGTGCAGCCCGTGGCATCGAGAAGGACGATCCTGAGAGCCCCGGATCGGAGCCACAGTTCGCCGTCGTTGAACCGGATCTGTCTCGCCATCACGAGGTCGGCCGCGTAGCGGACTCGCCAACGAACGTCGCACGCCATCTTTTCGGTATCTTTAACCATATCTCTCCGCCTTGAAAGGAAGCGCAGTAAGAATAGGCGTGCCATGACAAGATATGGCCAATGTTGAATTACGTTGTGCTTATGCTACCAACCGAATAACAAGGCCAATGTAAGAATAGGCTGTGATGTTCTGTTAATAAAATAACCTATTTAAAAGACAGGACAAACATAGCACCAAAAGAAGTGATAATGTTATCATCCAAAGTGTATCACAATCTCCCGTTGTCCAGAACCATTGGTATACCAAGACAAAACAAGTACAAACAAAAGAAGGTGCATTGAAACTTTGAATAACTAGTCTGAGAAAGAAACCAGCCGCAGTTCCCCAAGTACGAACCAGCATTGCTCCAAACCATCAGAGAAAGGAGGACCAAATTCAAGCAGACATATCATGCCCACTTCTCCATAGCATGAATAAGACATCACTTGTGCAACGATTGTAGCTCTTCATATAGCGGCACATATGGAAAATATGGCTGCTCGCCTTCAAGATTGCAGATCACTTTAGCTTGTCCATTATCCATATCATAGCATGCATAAGACGTCACTTGTGCAACGATTGTAACTCTTCATATAGTGGCACATACGGAAAATATGCCTGCTAGCTATCTTCAAGATTGCATATCACATTAACTTGTCCACTATCCATATCATAGTGCATGAATGTGATATCCTCCTTGGCCACAGCGAAGAAGATAAAGTCACATTCTGGATGAATTGCAATCCACTTGAAGTCCTCATCAAGGTATTCTATGTATCGCCCTCCAAGCAAATGCGAAGTTTCGACTCTATGCTTCAGTATCCATTCTTTGCGGTCATAGTCTTTAAGAACATAAACTAGCAGTCCTCTGATAGTAGAAGAAAGGTGTCGATAGATCGCGGAAGAGGGGTGAAGCGTACAGAATTAGGGACACTTAATTTTCTTTGAGACGAGAGAACTTTAATTACTTACCGCATAAATTTGTCTTACGGTTTACTTCATACAACCTCCAACGGCGGTGGAAGTCTCCGTAGGCGGCAGGGCCGTCCCTAGGAATTTGGGGCCCCAGTACGAAGTATAAACGGGTTGTGTAGCACTGTGGTTATAAATTCGCGCTATTCGCACTCATCGCCACATAAATTATCCGAGACATCATCTCTCAATGATCTTTGCACGTGGGGGTTGTGTTACGGTGATAAATTCGCATGATTAGCAGCCAATCGCATGGCCTAAATCGGGCTAAGTTAGAGTATTACAGATCGCACATTCACGCGATATGGACACATAATATAAAGTATGGCTCTAAAAATTTAAAAAGTCATACCACCTCGTGTCAAATCATTAGGTGCATTAGTAATTCTGAAATATTACTAGGTGTATTTGATTTCTACCTCTTTGATTCTCTAATTTGCCCCTGGTTGGTCTACAGTAAATAAAGCCCCCAGAAATGGAGCGTGATGATTTCATTTCCTCTAATTCTCACGCATGCAATCACCGGGCAGATCCCGAAATAAATGAGCGTGCAGTTAGCAGTTGTGTGGGCGTGAGATAGAAAAGAATCCGGTGCATACAGAGAGATAACTAAGTAGATGCGGGGACGTGCCTAGAGAAGGAAATAAATTACTAGTAGCCGGTTAGATCGTGCGAGACATGGCCATGTAATTAGCGGAAGATTAGTGCGATTTGTGGCTCCCACTTTTTTGGGGGCCCAGCGCGGTCGCGCAGCTCACACACCCTCATCGACTGCCCTGGTAGACGGGTTGGCTCACGGAAACATTGTGCTAATTTCTCCCTGGGAGGCGAAACCTGTTGTTGAATGGCTAGGAGGACAACGATATCCCTAGCCCACAGGGTTCAAGTCACAGACTTTACACCGGTGCTCGCATTTTCCTGTATTATTTCAGGCTTTCCCGTGATGTTCGTTCAGTGGGAGGAGATGTTCCCTTCGACTACAAGGCGCCGATTTTTTATGGAAGAAATGACATGGCTGATGAACCCCGGAGTTAAAAATATG